>NW_027476113.1:1372500-1672500 GCF_051020955.1 Megalopta genalis | reverse complement strand
GATGCAACTCGCGCAAAAGTTTAAAGTGATATCGCAAATACTTTTTCCACTTGATCGACATTTGCGCGTGAAACGCATACTGCCTATATAAGCACACCACAAAAAAACAAATCCCAATGGCGAAATTTCACCTTCAGTTGATTAAGGAAATATTAGAAAAATAACACAAGAATCATGAATATCATCGGTGCAGCAAGTCAGGAAGTAATTATCCCACAAGGCTCACAGGGGGACATTTTCCTTCGATATATCAGTCGGGGAAAAAAGATCGAAAACGAAGATGTGTTGTATGTGCGGCTGGTGGTGTGAGACGTGAATCCAAGTATCAGTGCGAACAATGTAATGTGGGCTTGCGCGTTTCCCCTTGTTTCGAAAACTATCACACCAAGTTACACTATTAGTTTTGTCGTTGATTATATTTCACTATTAGTTTTATTATTTATTATGTTACACTATTAATTTTGTTATTTATTTTAATTTTGTAATATTGGACCATATTATTTATATCAATGCCATTTACTTTAATTAATGTACTGTAAAGAAAAAGATATGATTTTAAAACGTTAAGCGCCATGCCTGTTTTGTCTGTCCTTCCGTCTGATCCGCGAGATAAGATACCGTCGAAATCGGTTTTCTGCCGAGGATTGGTTTAGGTTACGACAAAGCAGTATAAACATTTTAGAAATGTTTTTCAAACACGTTAAATTCCGCGTCAGTCACCGATGTCGCGGTCCGAATGAAAAGTTTAGTGTCAATCACGCTCGAGATTTCTATGAATGCCGCAAAACATGTTTTCGCGGTTTACGCTGTCGGACAGTGCAACCACTCTTGCGAAAAACTTCCTCGTTCCACGAATGTATAACCGCGGCCAGGTCCTCCGTACCGAAAGGGTTAAAAGAAAAATATCACTGCCCCGAAATGAGAAAAGATTCACAAGAATTCATTCGTTCACTTATCAGAACAAAACCCGTCAACCCGTGATTATTACGGACACATCTCTGGAACCTTTTGACGAACTTGCCATCGACACATTTGGACTACTTCCAAAAACAATCAATGGAAATCACTACATTTTAACTATGCGAGACAATTTAAAAAAGTATTGGTTAGCAGTTGCTTTATCAGATATTAAAGCCATGATAATAGCTGACGCGTCCGCGAGTCATTTCATTGCAATACGTGAGACACCAAAATCCATTTCGATAGATGAAAACACTAGTTTCTTGGGAAACTAATGCTACATGTTGCCGAGATGGATCGTTAAAAAGGAGCCATATATTGTATTAACAGAACATCTAAAACAATACATGGAGTCATATGAAGAATGGGACCTCTACTTACCATTTGCCATGATTTCATATAAATACCTCCGTCCACGAAGCTACGAATTTCACACCCCACGAATTAATCTTCGGGAATTACGATAAGTGAGCTAATCCGACATAACTTATGGTGGAGTAATACGTCCATGTGTAAAAAGAACCTGAAACAAGTAAATTCGATCCACGTTACATCGGGCCATACGAGATAGCAGATGTCGGATATAAATAATGCAATTTTAAAAACAGATGCGACCGGACACCTAATCGCGAAACATCAGGATAAATTAAAACACTCCTTCGTCTTCGATAGTTCGTCCGACACAAATTAAAAATTGGAATCACTTTCAGGATGAAGTAAATCCCGCTGATTATCCAGAGGTGCACGAGGATCTCTTAATATGCCAATGTATACGGAAAATGCAACTCGTGTTTGAAGCTGAAGAATACAAATTGTGTGAAAAATGTTGGTCTCGAGTGGCAGCAGAAGAAAGAGAATTATTTCTTGAAGGCTGCTGGCATACCATCGCAGGAAACCACAGAAGTGAGGCAGATTGTCATTGTGAAGGATATGGTTCTGTAATCCTGGAAACATCAAACGCTAGTCGATGCCGAGAATACATCGAAGAATACATATTTCGAAATGTAACTGGAGACATTACAGTAATTAAAAAATGGCAAGGCCATTGATGTGGTTACTCAGTGGTAGCATCATGACCGTTGACAGCAACACACGCACATATATACTGCAAATAATTAATTTATACAAGCAGGAGAGTCATCGGATGAGAGCATTAATACTTTTGAAGAAATACTTCAATGTAGCAAGGAAAAAAATGTAGACCTTATATTTCATTGTGGAGATTTATTTCACGATGCGAAACCAACAACTTCTGATGAATTAAAATGTATAGAATTGTTAAATAAATACTGTATGGGTCCCAGGTTAGCAAGATATGATAATATCAATATAAGATGGTATTTGAAGTACGACAAATATTAATGATTGTTTTTTCATCAGAGCAATTAACATCCAATTTTTGAGCGAGCCAGAATTAACATTCCCACACTGTACTTTTAAAACTGTAAATTTTTAGGATCCAAATTTTAATATTGACATGCTAATATTTTCCATTCACGGGAAAAATGACCATCCAAGTAAGAAATATAATATCAATAGTTTAAGTACAGTGATTTTTCAACATTGATTCAGCCATTAGTAATTATAATCAAAATTATAGGTTGTGGAATAAATGGGCCAAATGGACTTGTTGTCTGTGTCTGGTTTCATAAATTATTTTGGAAAATGGACAGCAACCCCTAAAATGATCATTCCTCCACTGATGATAAAAATGGGTAATACCCATGTTGCAATTTTTGGTTTAAGCTGCATGAACGATGATAAATTAATACGGATGTTGAACGATTTTAAGGTGAACTTATGAGATCCATATATGTATTGAGAGGTCTTTCCATTTTTTTTTATTGCACATGATTTTCATTCATAGGTGAAATGCTTTAATTTGTTTGTTTTACATAAAAAACGTGCACCATGTCTTAAACGTGGATATACTTCGGAAGCCCACCTTCCCTCTTTTGTTGACTTTGTCGTGTGGGGAGGGGAACAGGAATGTTGTATCACACACGTGTTTAACTCTAAAAGACAATACTACATTTCTCAAACAGGTATATTTTTAGATTTATTTATTAATTATGATGCATGAAAAATAAGAAACTACTGCTTAAGAAACGCACTTACAGATTGCGATTTCTTTATGCGAAGGCGAATCAAAGGCCAAACACATTGTCATACTTAGCGTAAACGGTAATAAGTTTAAGTTGAAGAAATTGAAATTAAAAACCGTTAGACCATTTGTGTTTGACACTCTGGTCCTTAATGATACAAATATAAAAAGTAACAATGATAGATTGCTATCAGAATCAGTTTTTAATATCGTCGACCGACGCATAGAAAATGAATTGATTCCTAGTACCGCGGAACAATTGTCAAATCATCCGAAGCAACCGGTCTTGCCGTATATTCGATTGAAAGTAATTTACTTGAAAGATAAAGAACGGTTCGATTCGACCAGGTAAGATTCTATTAGTATATTAACGAATACAAGTAATAAATGGAAATAAATAATATGTGTATTTTAGATTGGCACAGAAATATTGTGATAAAGTTGCTAATTCTCACGAATTAATTGTATTCTGTAAAACAAGAAGTTCCGGTAAGTACTCCAGGATACGACTGACATTATGAGCTATACTGAGGTAAACAAAAATTGCGATATTCTACAAGGTGCTCGAAGATAAAATTTGTGTTTGGTTTTTTAACTAGGAGAATTAAGGTTTTGTGGAAACCACATACAAGCAAAACTAAAAGGACACCAGTTTGGTTGAAAATAAAAACCTATGAACAATACTAACAGTGAATGATCTAAATAAAGCATTAGGTAAATTTGTTAACAAAAATAACACTAACGCTTTTAATAACCTACAGAGGTCAAGCATATACAATGTAATATTTCAAAATATTGATTTGCCATTATAAGCTCGATTGTATTGTTACAATTAATTCTTTACATATAGTCGTGAAATAAAAGAACTTGTGCTATGTTTGGAAACTACAGAAACAACTGCAGATATTGGAAATATCAGGAAAGAAATTAAAAATTATTGTGATAAGAGAAAGGAGGAAGCACAAAAAGAAAAGACAGAAGTATATGTATACTTGCAAACAAACTCATTTAAAAATGATAATATACTATCAGATTTGACAGATTGGATAATCGCATGCTATTTTATAGATGCAAACATTATTTGCTAATAGACCGGTAAAACCCTTCAATAATGACGAGATAATAGTTATTGTCATTAGTAGTAACGATGAAGAAGAAGCGGAAAAAACAGATAAAGCTAATGGCAGTGGAGCATGTAACAAAAGCAAAGAAACCGATAAAAATAATGAAAATCATAAAAGTTCTGTTGGTATAACATCTGAGAGGTAATTTACTTCAACTCAAAAACAGACAACAGCGCAGGTACATCATCGAACTCTATTAAACGATTCACAGTTTATATGCATAGATCTTTGATTTACTATTAACCATGACATTTTATCATTTGCTACAGGATGAAGCATTGGGCGGTGATGTAATAAAGAAAATAAATTGAGGGAAGCCTAATAAAATACAGTTCCTACGCAATTTCGATTCCAATTTAGATTAGTTTGTCCATGTCCGAATCCTTGTTTATACACTACATGTAAAACATTATATTAAACAAATACTTTTCATTAAATCTTGAAATATTTGATAATATATAATATATATTATATATAATTCGGACATTCAAGTTGCAACAAAAAAAAATACATACTATAAACAAATCTTAAAATCGTATAAAATAGAGATTTAAAAACGACATCAATCTTAAATAAATACTAATGACAGAACAACTAGTACAAGAACTAGTAAAACACCGTTTATCTGGACTGTGTTTATCCAACATAGTAACCCGTTACCAACAATTGAATGTCAGGAACGATGCTCCTCTTATCCAACTCCAGTCTACGCGACATACCCATTATACAACACACTGTTTTTGTTTCTTAGTTAGAAATTCTAGCATAGTCTTCCTGCATAGAATGTAAGATAAGTAACGATTTAATTCAGTTACTTGTATGTATGTGATTCGTCCAGAAACTATATTCTCATTACGTCTTCACACAAATCAAACGAAAAGAGAAAAAGAGTGGTGCTTTGTATTGAAGAAAAATTTGAAATTAATAGACGCTTCAGAAACAATTAATCTCTTGTCTCGTAAATATAACATTGGTAGATTTACTGTATATATCATAAAAAAATTATAAAGATAACATTAAAATGCAAAGAAGATGATGCAGCAAACACGAATACAGGAATAAAAATGAATAACAACCTCTAAAAGTGGGTGAAAGTAATTCATCTTTGCATGAAAGATCAGATAGCGAACAAACCGTAATCACAAAGTTATATGTATAATGTCGCAAGGTGCATTTCGCACTGCGTAGAGTGCGATGTAGAAAATGTGATTAAAAATGATGGAAATGAT
This sequence comes from Megalopta genalis, assembly GCF_051020955.1. Classification (NCBI taxonomy): domain Eukaryota; kingdom Metazoa; phylum Arthropoda; class Insecta; order Hymenoptera; family Halictidae; genus Megalopta; species Megalopta genalis. Next base: position 1,667,083 of record NW_027476113.1, on the reverse strand, counting down.
AAAGGATTTCATATTCTTAACGACAATAAAATAATATCTCAAGTTATAGAGGATCAATCTGAAGTGAATGTATAATCAGGTACGCTATACAGTATGTTATACAATACTTACATTAAACAACTTAAGAAACAGTTTCAGATATCTAGAAATAAAGAAATAAATACAAGACATGCCCATAAAGCGACATTTTATTAGAAAATAAGCTTACATATTGCAAAGAAAATATATTAGGAATTGTAGATCTCGATAAGTTACACGCATGCCGAAAATTTCATCGAAATCAGTTAACGCAAGGTCATAGTTACGAGCATTAAACAAATTTTAAAACAGCAACTTTCTCACAATTATTGGACAGAAATATTAAAAATCAGGACAAAACTGCGATTTTTGCGATCTTTAATTGTTTACCGCTTATACCAAAGTCAACCGATTCCGCTGAAATTTTCAACATGCATATAAATTACCGAGATCTACGAAATGCATTTCTTAAATCATCGTTATATATATTTCGTCATATATTATTTTCTTTAATCATTCTAAACAATAACAAAATTCAAGTTGTTCAGTCCAGTTCTAAGCAAGTTATGGCGTTTTAAAAGTTGTCCGAATATTAATATAAATAAATATGGCCGCGACGCCATATATCCGCAAGAACCGATTGCCCACGTGGAAGACACGTGCTTCCAGTTTCGCAAGCTTTCTCGAGACGCCATATGCGTAACGCACGTGGCGTGTAATAATTCGCACTGGCGAATAATTAGCCCATCCGAGAGAAGGTGTCCGAGCCATTGAAATGTAAATGAAGAAATTCGTACTGATAATGAGACTTACCGAAAAACCGATCAGAAATTCCCAGTTACGAATGCGGCTTCTGGCCGGTCACTAGTCTTGACATATCTTTGGAACGGTCGCTGCCAGTTGTTGCCAGCACTGTCCTTTATTATTTCGCCTGCTGCCCTATGGTCTTTAGCGGCTATCTTCCTTCATTTCGTATGAATTAATCTCGGCTCGAATTGTCACAGTTACACTTATTTCTTCCAAACACTCAACGCTACGGTCTACGCGACAGTGATCCTCGTTCTCGGCAGATCGCTTCCTCAGCCAGAAACGAGGCATTCCCCACTCCCCAGACTCACGGCTCGGCACGACGCACAAACCCTACGCGCACTCGCCGTTGCTCAGGGCCGGCACCATTCGACTCAGCCCACGCTCCGAGCGTCCTAGATCTCGCGGCATAATTCAGTGACTGTAGAGAATACCGCAACATGTTACAATTTCAAGAAATTTCATTTTGTGCAAATACGATAAGCTCAATAAATGGAAAACCAAGAAAGGAATTGGTGGCCAGAACTTTAAAGGACAAACATCTCGAAAGTGAAAACATGTGACATTCAGTGTTTTTTCTTCCAGCCGCAGAATTTCCTTCTTTCCTGATTTTGTTAAAAGACTTACTAATCACTTTGCAAATAAAGATAAAAAAAATACAAAAATCATGCTTTCCACAAAACAAAAAAATAAATTATTATATTCAAAAAACTCTACCAAATTGCAGAAAAACAGTCTAGACTGAGCCCTCTTATAGCAAACTACGTGTTACATTTAAGATTACTTTTTTTGTCCGTGAAATGTGTATACGCTATACATGATTGTACTGAACATGTGTAATAAATTATGATACCCAAAGCTCATATAATTTTCGAACTTCAGTATTTACCTAGCACTCTTTATAGTGATTAGATCAGTGCACAGAGATTGACATATAGTAATTAGATGAGTGTGCAGATGATAACTAGAAAAGGCTCAGTAAATGAGCCGTTCAGTGCACACATCGCTTAACTCCATAAAAGAAGAAGTTGAGAAACGCGATGAAACGATGTACATTGTTTTCTAAAATTCCTGTTATAATATAGATTCACACATATAATGTAGAATGCATAAATACAGATATAGCTTTCATCTGACGCTGTATAAAATTAATAAGAAAGAATAGCCAAAAAATAATCGTCAGTAATGTTACAACTTTTATGTGACTGGTGGAGTTAATCAATTTGGCAACTGAAAAAAAGTAGTAAAGTTAAATTCAGTCTTTAAATTTTTAAGTTTTTTATTACAGAAAAAGTTAGTTATTATATATTTTTATTACAGCTTTTGCATAAACATGAATGTTCACAGTTCTGTTATATTATATTATTTGTAATTAATTCATCAGAAATATTATAAATAATGTCTTCTTCATCAGCTGGATGTGAGGATTCGTCATTTCGATTTGTTGTCAAGTTTTTATAGTAATCATGTTCAACAGGAGGAATGTATTTTAGCAGGTCCATCATGTCTCTCCATTTTTCCCTTGTCACAGTTCTGCCTTTAGGATATAATAAAGGCTGATATATATTTTTCAAACTTTGCGGTCTACCTGATACAGATTTTCTTAAATTAATGGCTTTAAATTCTGTATCTTCATTATAATCACATTTGAATTGTATGAGATGGGGTTTGGACCTTTCTAATTTTATCCAGCGTATTTTAAGCCAATTTACTGGAAAGCCTGTGACGGTTACTTTTCTGTTAATGATTGATTGTTCTAAAGGTTTTGTTGAAAAAATATCTTGGTGGGTCATTTGGATTAGATGAAATGGAGCTTTCTTTTTACATGTTTTGATTATATTGTACCAATCATCTGGTGAAAAAATGTTTTGATTTTTTTTCGCACGTGACTCAATAATGGCAAAATCTGAGTCATTAGGCAAATAGCTGTGCCCACTTACCAAAAATTTCATTTCAATTGACTCAGCTCTTATTTCCATACTCTGAACAAGTTTCAATAAACTTAAGACAGTTTTAATATTTCTGTTTTGCCCGGTACACGAATCCGAATATGTTATTATTTTTTCAAAGTTTGTAGCGTAAGTCTTTATGTACTTTATTAGACAAGATGAAATTTCTTGAGACCCACGAGATCCTTCAGTTTCTGGCCAAACAAACATGTGGCTTATATTTTTACTGAATTCATGACATCCGAAATTATAAACATATAAATTACGCTTATAATAAGCTACGGATGTGGTCAGCTTGGGAAAGGCCAAAGCTTCTTCCAAGTCGAAAGAAAATAAGAAAACTTTTTCTGATGTTGCCATTCGGTCGGCAGCCATTTGACTGCGAGCCCGTTCAGCCTCTTCTAAGTGAGTTTCCTTTTCAATTTGAATGTAAATTAAAATGTAAATTAAATTTTGTAGAGAACACATTATAGTAATACTTTTCTTTCACTGGTACTACATTTTCCTTTTCACATTCTGTGACGTATAGTTCATACATCTTCTTAATATTTAAGTCAGGATCTAAATATTGTCGTCTTGGATTATGAGCTCTAGTGTAGTGACTACGGTAGGCTGGAAATAACTTTATATGTTTTATAACACTTGTGTCATCTATTTTATTGCTTGCAACATGGCCTTTGCGCAGATCAACCAAAGATGTAACTTGTTCTTTAGGACAACATTTGTATATCCGCCCATCGCTCACCTGATAAGTGTCTCTAAAATATTTTTTGCAAACGGGAATATCACGTGTGTCTTTTCGAAAGTAATATGTAAAAGAATGTGATCTTCGTTCTTTAGTTTCATTCGTGGGGCGCCTTCTTTTTATTTCGTTGACTTTAATACAACCTCTTAAGAAAATATTTTGGTCGAGCTGACTATGTAAACTATAAAATGCCTTCATGGCAGTCTCTCTCTCATTTGAAAAAATTTTTTGGTTGCTCTTTTGGCGGCATCTGCATTTTATATCGACAAATGTTTTTGCAGGTATTAAATTTCCTCCCCTATTCCTATATGCCAAACCTTTTGTTCTGTTATGCTTTTGTAAATTTCGTGTCCATTTATCAGGATTACAACTTCTTTTCCTCCCAATCAACGTGTTTGTTGCGAAATTTGTACTGTTACAATCAGATGAATCCGAGGAAAACGATAAACGTCTTCTTGAACCACACTTTCTGTTAATAAATCGTATTGAAGAACCATCACTGTTTTCGTCATCCACGTTGTTATTAGTCTCACTCATCTTGGTTATAACGGTATAATATTTATTTCTTTAAAAACAATCTGGGAGTAATGATGAAAAGACCAAGAAAATATGTAGGCCGTGCAATAATGGTGAAGTAGACAGTAACATTCAGCGTGCGAGATCACTGTTATACTAACTACCGTTTGCGTTGCGCTTTTTTTTAATCTGTTTGTCGATGCGATTTTATTACCAATATTATTGAGAGGGGGGAAAGCATCTTCGGCTGTTTAAAACAAAGCGTTGATGCATGACAATAAAGCAACGATTACATTAGGGTATGGAGTTAATCAAAATGACTTCTGAAATAAATTACTTATTTTTCAATGGCCAAAAAAATGTTGCCGTTTAATGGTGTTAATTTTTATTATTCAGGGAAGTTATTATAAATATAAAAAGTTATGACTATAGCAAGTGCTTTGACACATAAATTTAAGATTTTTCAAAAAGTGGAGTTAATCGATGTATGCACTGAACGGCTCAAATAGCACGCAGTAGTAAACTTTTCATTCTTACAAGGCACAGTAACTCGATCGAAAACTACTATTTATATTTTGTTAAATATTTTATGTTCCTTATATATTTCAATTATAATAAAATTAGTAGTTATGTAAAAGACATCAACATATATGACATCAACAACATAAAAGACATCAACATAGAAAATCATATAATTTATCGAAAACTTCAGACGCCACTTTAATGGGCACAGTAAGTGACATACTAATCCTATCTGGCTATCATACAGAACTGAAAATTAACAGTTATGGACCTATATACATAATATCGATTTTAAATGTCGGCATTCAACTATCGCATTTCTCCTTGGTGCTCGAAGACATCGTCGCTACTCGGCAGTTATTTTGTGTGCGTTGAGTTTTTTGTTTCAATTGATGGGTCAAACAGCGCGTTCTAGTCAGCCTGTCGCAGTTACATAAACGGATATAAAGGACATAAAATAGCACGTGTGCATACTTCATATAAAGATAAAGATAAAAGATGAAAATTATATTCAACGCCACGAATAAATACGCTTTGAATAAAAAATGTATGTATTGGAAATTGATGTAAAAAGAAATGTGCACTGATACTTTCTGGTAGAAAAATATCTTTACTTCGCGACATGTGAAGAAGCTCAAAGAAGAAGAAACTCAACGAGCTACAGTGCCGGGCGAATAGATAGCACACTTTAAAATTAACGTAATTTAGATTTATTTAAGGTAATAACCGAGATTCTAATACTATACAGATTTGTAAATTACTGTTGTGAACATACACAAATAAAATAAAATTACGTTACGCCAGTTTAAACAATTTTACTTAGAAAAAAAGAATTTTTATGGAAATACGGTGGAAAATAATGATGGCATATTTCACTAAGAATTATGTTGCGACTCCATGTAATTCCAAATAAAAAAAAACATGAAAAAAGTGTAAAATAATATTTTTTTGTTTAGGATTTAGTTTTCGAGAAAATCGAGATTGAAAATTTGCTAAGCGCTGTACATCGCTTATAGCCGGAAAAGCGTATGTACAAAGCAAGGTTTAAAACCTGGTTTTCTCAAAAACGAAATCCTAAAAAAAAAAGAAGTCACTCTATATCTTTTTCATTTCTTTTTTATGAAGAATAACCCGGTGACCGCTTGTATATAGTTTCAGGAATACCCTGTACATATTTTTCAACAGGGTGATGCCGCGAATTTTTTTCTCGAGGATTAATCAGCAAGATCATATCGTTGAAAATTGTTGCGAAAATCATAACCATGCATTATGCAAATGGCAGATAATTTCAAAAGATTGCCGAATGATAAAAATGTGTTTAAGATGATAAGAAACAATTAGAACAAAAAACTAATAAAGAAACTTCGTAGATAATGACGACTGTTAATAAGTGGAAAGATGAAGCCACAAAACATTAGGCATTCAATATTATTGCTTGATTTATTGACATACATAATTTTTAGTTAAGTGTGCTAACATTTTGTCCGACTGTATTTCCATAAAAATTCTCTTTTTTTAAATAAAATTGTTTACACTTGCGAAATGCAATTTTATTTCATTTGTGTATGTTTATAGTGGTATTTTGCAAATTTATATAGAAACAGTATTTTAGTTGTAATGTTACATAAATAAAAATTACATTAGTTTTAAAGTATGTTATCTTTTTGTTAGATACTGTATTACCCCGAAATGAAAACTAGAGAGCATAATCGGAAACTTGAGACCAAGCATCCACATATTCGACACTTTCCTATCTTTATTTGAAAAACGATTCTATGAATATTGATTTGTTTTTGTTCTGGAACAATGTAGTTACGTGTTGATAATTAAGTGGTATTTTTATTTGTCGGACAAATTCTCGACTAATAAAATTATTTATTTCAAACACATCGAATAAAGATACTTATTTTATTAGGACCCTCCACAATATTGCATAAAGATGAAGAAATATCTTTTCTTCGTAACGTTTCTATAATTTATTATCTAAATAATGTACAACTCTGCTAGGTTGTCATTTGTTTCGCAATTACAAGATGCAAATGAATTTCAGCATAAATTATACTGCAAAAATATCGTACAGTATTTATGATGAAATAGTTGAAAATGTTAAATGCTAGATGTTTTTTTTTTTTTTTTTTTTTTAATCGAGGAGGCTGCCGAGCGGGGTCGCCGTGAGCGGGGGGTGCGGCCTGTGCGCCCACGCCTAGAGCCCCCCCCCCCGAGTAGCTGATACTAGGCGGGCGGCGGGTGTATCGGACCATGCCGGTTTAATTGCCCGCCGCCCGCCAACCGAGGATGCCCTATTTTAAAGTGGGGGCGACAAAACCGTCGCCCCCGACGGCCGCTGGTGCGGCCGTCGTGAAGAGGCGGTGTGGGGTGCGGTCCCCCGCACCGCCGAATCAAGATGATTCATGGGGGGGAGGATTAATCTCCCCCCGGGACGCGGCCGGCCACCGCTCCATCCTGGTGGCCGGCCAGGCGAGGGGGAGCTGCGGTCGTGTTCTTGAAGAGTTCCCGTGGCTCCCCCGTTAATCGCCAGCGCCCTAGGCCGCCGTGGGGGTTTTAGCGGGTCGAACCCCGCACTACCCCCCCTCCGCCCTTCGGGCGGAGCGGGGGTGTCTGACCTGCAGATTTCCCCCACGTTAAAAAAAAAAAAAAAAAAAAGATGTTTTTAATCGAGTAGTACATATATTTAATCGATCCAAAAGTTTCAGTCATATTACTACGAGATCGATTAATATTGTATTAAAAAATAATGCACCGTCAGACATAATAAAATTCGTTTATTAGAAGTAAGTTAAAAAGATTAAATATTTAAATTATGGAAAAAATTATAACTTAAGTTACATTGCACACACACACACACACACAGCTACTGCAGTAACTCGAAATTTTATATTATTTTCACGATTCCCTTAGTTTCGTTAATATCATTTAGTCCAAGTAGACTAATAAATATACGATCAAACCCTACCAGAAAATCTGAAAAATTTAAAACACTGATTGCAATAGATTATGTATTGAGGAACAGTCTTTTCTCTATTCCTGCGAAAAAGAAACATATCAATTATTTTTCTTCCTCATTATTTTGAACCACAATTTTCAACAAAGAAGAAGCTGACAAAATTCTTTAATATATTAGGAAAGGTCTATGGTTTATTTAGAAATGGTTTCATAAAAAAGAAACGAAATACGTCGAGATACACCATATGCTGTGCAATGCTTCGAAATTCTCGTTTACGGTAAGCATAGTTTCAGGACAGTCCTGCCGTCCTTGACAGCAATTGCAGGGAATACTATTTTATGGCACCTTCAAGTGGCTTTCTCATTTAGGGTCTCCGACGAGAAGAATCAAGCCGTCAGAGGAATGACTTACAGACGACTCGAGACAATAGATACGAACATGTGTACGCTAGAGGCGAGCAGGACAAGGATGGCTCGCAACATCGAGATCCCATTGAATTAGGAAAGGACGAAAGAAATAGTATAAGCTTCTGATAGAATTGTTCGGTACCTACGAATGCGTAGAAACATACGCCGCTTAAGTTATATAATCACTTTTAATGAAAAACAGCGATGTATCATTGACTGTAGTTTTCATAACAGTCTAATAAGATGTTGGATAACCCTTGGATTTGAGGACTGCATTGCATCTGTGTGGCATAAATTCAATTAATCGAACACAAAACTCAGTCGGAATTTCTGACCATATTTTCGTGATTGTTTCCATTAATTTTGCTTTATTGTTAAAAGATCCCATTCCCTTGTGATAAATAACCAATTGTCGGATTTCAAAAGACGTATTTCTTCCTTTTCATCCCATTTTCACAAGTAAAGCGTCTGATATCACCAATAATTTCTGTGGTACCGAGTTCTTACAACGAATTTTTATTTATTTATATACAATATGTGTTAGCGGCGTCGTCAATGTAATACAATATTTTACTCTGGCATCTAAAATGTTGTGTCCGAATATTTTTGCGACGTTAAATTTTGTCACAATCTTGTTTATCGCTTATTATACAAAAGAACATGTGCAATAACTAAACAAAATTTATTTTTCTACTTACTTTAAGAAGTGCTTTATTATATGAGAAAACGATTCAATAATACTGCCATAAACAATAAAAGGGAGCAATAATTTTTCTAATAATATCGTGTCCGAATATTAATGGGAGTCACGTGTATCTATTTAATATAAAGAATGTGAAATAAAACTGTAATAAGAAGTATATACATTCGGGTAAACGATGGAATAAAAAATGCTCAAAAATTACTTTTGCCTATATCTTTATCCGAAATATATTTAAAACATTAAGAACTTAATTTTGAAAAAAATCGAGAAAGAGCAATACTTATGAAAAAAAATTAGCCTCATCGGCGCTCGCACAACGTTCAAAAGACTCGTATCTCGCTCGCTCCATCAACCAACGACGTTGTAATCATAACGAAGATTTTGTATATCACGCATATCATAGTTTCATATCTTGAATTTCGTGTTCCTAGTTAAGTAATCGTTTCTTTAAATGTAAAACCGTTTAATACTGCATAATATACTTATTAAGTGGACAATATTATACTTAACCAAGTTAAGTATGGAGAAAATGTCGAAAGTTTGGTTTTTATTTTTTATAACATTGTTTCACCCCCACAAAAAATCTGGCAGAGATTGCTGACAACATCAGAGATTGCTGCTTTTGGCAATATCCTCCGATAGAATTAAAATGACGAAGACAAGATGTGTCATTTCCGAAAAATTTGCAACTTTCCGTTTTGTTTTTACGTTCTCTATTTTTTGTGATCACATTTTACGATCGAAAAATCTGAAAAAATTCTCTAACATGTGGCCTGTTATACAAAATGGATCAAATCTTTTTAAAAATTTTAAAATGCCATTGTTCATCAGTTGGTAAATATGAACAAAACTTTGAAACTGTTTTAAGTAATTATATTTAATTACATATTTTGAGGTGAGCAATCTGTTGTTAAGAAGTTAAAAATTTTTAGGTTAAATCACTGCATACTACGTCGACGTATTTTTCGTTTGCTCTCTAATGCGGCTCGGTTTGCGCCGAATGACGTGTTTATGATTAATCTATTAATTTAATCATTTTCCAGTTATTTTACCTTATTATTAATAAAAATATTAATACAACTTCGACAAACACAAAAGTAGACAGCAAATAAAGGATGGATAGCATTATAATGCAATGCGACACTTTTTTATTTCTTATTTTTTCTTAACGGTAATTGTAAGATTTTTCTCACTGTAATTGTGAGGTTTTTGTGATTAAATTAAGATCAAATACAATATAATTTTTGTAAGATTATATCTTATAAAATTGCAAATTTTATAAAAAATATAAATATACTTTTCATATTAATACTTACTTGATTATAATTTATGGTAAAGAATTTGTTTGTTCTTATTTTATTCAGAAAAATCTTACAAACACATTTACGCAAATTTTATTTAAAAATAAACAAAAAGAAGGATGTTTCATCTTTGCATTATGTATTTTGTACCTGTTGTCCCATATTCAAACCCGGATTAGATTACGATCCATGTGACTCGTCCGACTTTGAATTTTTTCGGCATGTCAAGGGGAGCCCCCAACCCCCCTCAGTAGTAAGTGAAAAACTACCTAGAACTACCATGCACTTATACAAACAAAAATTACGTGTTCTAAGCAAAATGACCTATGCAAACGTAATAAGTGGTACCACTCAAGAAGGAATTGAACGAATTTTCAAGAAACCAATCACATTTCAAGATAGGCGTATACAATCCTGTATGAGTGGAGAGTGTTCACAGTCGCGATAACGTGGGAATGATTGGCCTCTCGAATGTATTTAGAATGTTGATTCAATTACGAATTATTTTAATCACGAGTGTAATTGAAATACAATATAATATATATGTATGTATAATTATTTGTTGTTTGAAAGTTTAAATGAAAGAGAAAAATTATTACTTATTATTTATATAGATTTAAACAAATTATTTGAAATAATAAAATTTGTTTATTAATTACGAATACGATTTCAATTGTTACTTATTAATTATCATTTAATTGTTAAGTATTTATTATTCATGCGGTATACCGTGTCCAATAAATAATAATTACGTCGTAGTTATTAATAATATTTTAATTTATTTATTAAGTACATTGTAATTCGTAATTAATGTAATTGAAATACTTAGTATTTTGTAATTATACTCCTATTGAATTACAAATCACCTTCTATTTTAATTAAATGGCGATCTCAATTTCGAATTACATTATAATTGAATTACTTTGTAATTATAATTCCTTGAGAAATTCAAATGTTCGCCAGATCCTTATCCTTAACCGATAAGGATTTGATGAATTGTCCGCAAAAGACCGCAATTTCTAAAGAGCATTCCATAAATCGCTCAAGTACTTTTCCAACTAAGGAAAATCCACTGTAGGTTGGTTCCTCAACTTTCTCAACTCAACTTCCAAAGCTATACAATTACGCTGTAAAGGTCGTGACGAAGAAAGAGAGTCCCGCACAGCGGTGTGGCGCGTCCACCGCGTGAACGTTATAATTTTGAACATTATAACTTTTTCACCCGCTAGACGCGCCACGTCGCTGTGCGGGACTCTCGCACATGCGTCGCTTGTCCTCACTCCTTGCGTAGCCTTTTTCGTGAACAGGTAGGTCGTAACATATAAATTCCTTACAAACAACAAATACATATATAGGAGTGTGGTGACATGAAACAAACGTCTGACTTGCAGAATGTCTTGTCGAGCACTGTCGTTCGAGTATGTTCAAGTAGACGCAAGTGTAGCGCGAGGCTACGCCTACTAACAATGCTGCATGCTCGATAATTTCAATCCCCGATTTACATGGATGGATCTCTCGATAGGAGTCATATAGTATTACATAAAAGTCATTGACGTACCATATCAGCCGCAAGTTTCGAATCGTTATCCCATTAAAAATAGTATGTCATTCCCATTCCTAATTAACCCGCACTTTTTTGCTAATTTTCCTTTCATATGTCAAAATTCAAGTGTTTACCCATTATTTCGTCTATAAACACTAATTCTCCGACTCAGAGAGAGATTTGCTTCGCAAATTCCACTCTCTTTGTTTTATTCACTTCAGTGATGTACGGTTGCTTCCTCACAATTTTGCTTTTAAATCCTGCCCAATGTAATCTGAATCGTTCTTGTATGCATTTGATTTTTATTTCGTTTCTGGACTTTTGATACAATCTCAGACGCACTTATATCTGGCTTCTTTTTAATAATCCTAAGAATTTCACGTTTTTGTACTGTTAATTTTTTTGGTCTGCCACTCGGTGCAATATTCTTTCTTTTCTATATTTATTTACTAGGGTAAGTGGGTTATTTACTGTGTTTGTTCCGGCCGAATCGCGGACCGCGGGTCAACGCACGTTCGACATTCGATGTACGCCGTCTCGCCGTTTTTGTCGAATAAACGGCGAGGCGGCAAGACAATAACACGATCGACGTGCGTTGGCCCGACCGTCAAACGCTCGCCTCGGCCGTTGTAAACACGCGGCGTTTTGCCTTAGGAGGCAATGACCCGGCCTTCGACGCCTGACGATGCTTCTCCTTGAACATCGGCCAGGTGTCTATATATACTGCCGCAAATTTGATAACGGGAGATTTTTGGTAGACAACGTTATCGCTTATAGACCAGTATTATTCAGCGCCCATGCGCCCATACGAAGCCGTGCTTCCATTTGATAGTCTCAGTGAAGCCGTGCTTCACTTCGTAACAAATTCGTAGCCGTGCTGCAATTTATACGTCGAACGGAGCCGTGCTCCAAGAATTGTAAACGAGGACTGCGGAGTCCAACAAATAAATCGTTGTCGTCTCCTCACAACTTCCGGCGGTTTTTTTGTGCCGTGCGCAACAGTGTTCATTAAAGTGTCGTCCTAAGTTTTCGACAAATTAAATGGTTTTCTTAACCCTTATCGCAATTCTTAAAATATTTAAAATATATGTTGATTAGTGGTGTGCGTGAACTCGGGATTTCCCGAAACCCGATGCTTGGAACGGGATGAGGAGATGTGTATCGGGTCGGGACGAGATCGGGACGACAATATTCAAGATTCCTGAAAACATTCGATTTCCTATGCTACCAATTATTACAAAACGACACATCGCCGTACCTAGTACAGAATTGACTAGCGAAAAGATGTTTTCAACAATTGGAAATATCGTTGCAATCGAGAGAACCAAGCTATTACATACTGTCATACGTAGAGAATTTTAAATCAAACTATACATATCTTACTTTTCTGGTTTGTTAGAAAATATAAAATTTTGCAAAATAAACTGCAACAATGGAAATCAAAATTTTTTAACCAGTATTTTAAGAAGTCCTAAACATTTTCGGAAAACCCGAAAGTTTCAAGATCCCGTCCTGATCCGTACTCGCACACCTCTAACATTGATGTCTATTATATAATATAAATACACAAATTTTATGATAACCGAAATATATAAAGAACACAAAATAATTAACAAAATCTAATATAAAAATCAGTTTTCGATCGAATTACTGCGCTCTTAAAAAATGAAAGGTTAATTACTATGTGTCAGTAACTGAGCCTTTTCTAATTACCATGTGCCAATTTCTGATCACTGATCTAGTTACCGTGTGTCGATTTCTGTGCACTGATCTAATTAGATCTAATTTGATGTAATCAGTTCTAGGTAAATACTAAACTTCGAAAATTGTATGAGCTTTAGGTATCATAACTTATTATACATGTTTCAGTACTTGCAATATTATTTTAAAAAAGGAAAGAAAATTACGTGCAGTGTCCATACATTTCACAGACCAAGAAATTAACGTTAAATGCAATACGCAGTTTGTCATAAGAGGGCTCTGTAATCACAACGCACACATAAAAAAAGACGTGAAAACTTAAAACAAGACGCAAATATATCTAGGCAGTGGATTAATTATTATTTTTCTGTAATTTTGTCGAGTTTTATAGATATAATAGTTTATTCTTTTGTTTTGGAAAGCATGATTTTTGTATCTTTTTCGTCTTTATTTGCAACCTGATTCATAGGGCAAAATGACGTCAAACCATTATTAGAAATTTAAGAAGTTAGTTTCTGCATTTCATAAATCTTAGGATGTTAAACTTTTGATTCGGTTGTGAAAATTACAGGTGAAGGGAACTAGTCAAATAAAATGGTTTTCGTTCTGTGACACTATGTTTCCTGAAGCATTCTGTTATATCTTGAATATATTAGATCAATTGAGAATAAACACAAGAAATTATCGTAAGATCGGCAGTACCCCAAAGTAGCCATGTTGCAGTAACGAGGACAATCGTTTCCGACTTCAAAATGTCGTGGCCACTTAACATATAAGCGACTTTTTAGCCGACATTTCGAGCTCTACATTTAATTATTATACAATGCACTGAAACACTTGACTGAGCATTCATCGCAGGTAACTGTTAGGATAGCTGTTAAAGTGATAAGGTACCCTGCGAGTTATTGACCTAAAAATATAAAAATAACTGTCTGTTAAATATGAGTTACCTAGAATCATATGATACAGCAACCATTAACTGCTATTGTAAAAAAATACTTAGTACCTAGAATTGTCGTAATGGGAACGTCAACTTCTGCGAATTAAATTCTTATTCAATGAAGAACGGCTCCATTCCATTCGTAAAGTAATACATTCAAAAATAGCATATCAGTCATCCCTTTCACAATACATACCTGGTTTGTGAGAAATAATATTCACAGCCTGTCTGTAATTTAAATGTTTACAAGCGAAAAATAGTTTATCAAGAAACTTATAAGAAACAGGAATGCCTTGCAGCGACACACGGTCGGCGATCAAATATCCATTCGAACTGTCTGCTTTCAGATGTCATGGATTAGGTGAGAAATATCTTCCCTGATGTTTATAAGCCTGGAAATGACTTTATTCTTTTACTATTTTCACGTGTACAGCAAACTTCGCTGATGAAAACGTCGCCAGCCGTGTACCGATACGGAATTATAGTCGTCGATTGTCAACAACAATAAAAACAAGTCGTGAGGATTAGCCTAGCTTCCGATGTAGCTGAGTAGAATCCATTCTTCTTTTAGTTTAATAGCGAGGTTAGGACCTCGTCATCCGGTCTGGTAACGGTCAGATGTAGTTCAGAACAACACTTTTCCGTCAGCCCGGCCGTCTTACGGCGAGGCCATGTCTGTGGACCGTACTGATCTGTTGGTGTGAGTTTTACGATGTACCCGCGGTGACGTTTGTATAAATGGACCTCAAAGGTCGTTACGTTACCTTTCATTTGGCATCCTTACGGGCATTCTTACACTATTGTTTCAGATGCATCGTAATCGGCTGATATTGGCTAACGAGACTGGCGATACCGATGCTGCAACGAAGCATCCCGGAGGATCGAGAGCTTCCGAAATATTGAACTGAAAGAAACAGAACGTCGCGATCATTCTCCAGCATTCCAGGAACGTGTCCAGGAAGAAATAAAAGAAGATCGCGGAGACACCGCAGATATGTATCAATTTCGATCGTGAATGTACACATGACCATTGTACCATTTTTATATCTTTACATTTGTAGCGACCAGTCGTGCGCACAATAAGATCTTCAGTCCTCGTGCAAACGGCCAACGTAATTTATGACACTCCTTCGAAGAAGCTATTTTTGAGAAGACAAGCTCACCACTTGATAGCACATGTTTGCACAGTAGAGTCTTTTTAAGAAATTCCTCAATAGCTAAAGAAACCGTCATAAATTAGGAGAGTTTCCGAAGGGTACTCGAAGCGGGCTCAGCGACCCAAAGGCCATGTGGTCCGACGTGGGTGACCCGGAGGAAAATTTCCACACGTTGTCACGTACAACTCATCATCCCCTCCGATTACCGAGCCATCCCGAAAATACGCAAAGAGCGTAAGGGGCGGGCGGTAAAAAGGACAAAATGAGCAACGCTGATTGGAAAGGCCCAACGCGTGGGGTTGACCAATCAGGGTTGTTCAAGAATTTTACCAGAGCAAACGGCGAAACGAAGAATCAAACTCGATCACTGTATCACGACTCGTCCACAGACATAGTCCGCGAAATAAAAAGAACTTTCTACCACCGCACGCGAGAGTACTATTAATTACGAACAGACCCTACCCGAAACATTTTTACATTTTTATTAAATTATTTCGTCATTAAAGTTATACTTCGAATACGCCCATCCCAATCCTACAAATACTCCGGCGGACAATGATAAGGAACCTCAATATTTCTGAGGATGAACACCTATTTGTTCATATACATGGAAAATGAATACACGTCACAATATGGTAGTATTTTTGACGTAATACATGAAGAAATGAAATAAATCGTTCGATTCATTTGTTATTTATGCAAAAAAGTGAAATTTTGTGTGGACGAAATGATAAGGCACTTTAAATATGAAACAAAAATGCTTTGACGTTGTTCCCGTTTTGACCGGTGGTTAAGCTGGAAAATGAGGCCAACTCCGGGATTTTACAGGCTCCTAGGCAGACCACCCGACATAATGCATGATATTCGGGAATTCGATTCATGACGCAGGAAAATTCGTTCGGGTAGAGTGCCAGGCGAGACCACCTGAGACGCATTCGATCAGCCTATCTTTCGGACATCCGATCCCTTTTACCTGCGCTATCATGTACGCCGTTATAATTGTACATGCATTCGATCACGTACGCCACAATGACAAAAGGTATAAAAGAGTAATAAAACAGTCGTTCATTGGTAATCAAGCATAATAAATTTCTTACCTTACTTATTAGCTCTGTATTATTACGCCACGGCTAATATACGTAAATTACTGAATAAAACCGCGCAAGTAACATGCAAATACGAGGCATAATTCGCTGATCACAGCACAATACACGTGTGCCAATAATTAGGCCAGTATCCTCCCCCTCCCCTATATGTACTTCGTTTATGCTAAAGTAGCGACTACCATTTGGGACCAATTGTTTTTTTCCATCTTGTGCCATCCACGTAGACCGAGAATTTTTCTCATCAAGTATATACTTAAAACCATTTATTTGTTGATCGCGTCTGCGATTCTGTAATAAAGACTCGACGTGTTTACATGTATTTAATCGTTTATTTAGGTTCAACCATTCCGACTAACAGTCTCCCATTCTGGGATAGTTCCAGCCCCGAACAGAAATGAATAACACATGGAAGGGATGAAGCAGGGTTATGTTAGAGGAGGAAACACAAATTTTTTGAAAAGATGATTATTTATTGTATAATGAGGATGACGAAGAATTATGACAGAGGAAGAAAATTGTAACTTTGTTTTTAACAATTCATTATTTAATTATTTATTTTTATTGGGATTATGGCTTGGATTATTTATCAAATAAACTGTACAACGTACAAAGTAAACTGTACAAAGTTTTACTAAAACTTTTATTATAATTTTTATTTTAAAGAAGATATATGTACGTTATGCACGAACGACTGAGCGACCACCGGCGATAATGTGTGTATCGCGGTGTGTATTTATAAGTTACAGTTTATATTACCGCCTGTGCGCGCTTAAGACACCAGCGCAATGAAATCTGATAATTTCGCACTTCAGTCCCAAGTAAACTATAAATTAATTTTTGTTCGAGACTACAGTTACTTTTTCAACAATTTTAGATTACAACTATTACTACTACTACTACTATTGGTTGTCCTTTTAATAAATATATGTACTATTAACTCTGAATACACTTGGTAATGATATAATGAGTAAAAGAAAAGTGATAATAATAGAGTACACCTATATCGGCCATGAATTGAATTTTGATGAAATCGAATCGATTATGAATTGGGTACGAGGTGTGAAATCCAATCGAATAAAAAAATGGATCGTGTGCTACGAATTAGTTCGCGGTCAATTAGTATAACAACAATCCACCACCGTCCCTGATAGATCCGAATTTTTTAAAAACTGCTACGCAATACATAGTTCTTTTCTAGCACATGTTTATATATTTTGCATGTTTGTATTTTTTCAGAAGTAAACAAGCTGTAGGAACAAAAATGATGCGCAACGCAGGAGTCGACGAAATGAAGATTATGCAAGAAATGCCCGAAAAATCTCAAACCCATATTCATTGTCAGAAAGCATTTCATCATCGAGGCAGGGATGCAGAAGAAATCACGTGCACGATACATCATCGCCGAAGGATTCAACATTGTGGACTTACGGTCCGTGGTCGAACAAGCTTAGTGGTAGGATATTACTCAAGAACGTTTGCGTGTACCACCGGTTTAAGGAGCTCAGGATTAAAAGCAACAATGTGCGACCCGACATTTCACCGGGACGCTCGAGTGACTCAAATGAGTCGCGAGCTAAGATATCTTGACGCAGTATTGGTACCTAATACTTTAGAAGAGACATTGTCAATTAAACAATATCAAGACCATACGATTCGTGGATTAAGAAATAGATTGGAAACAAGCGAGGAAAAACATTATGAATTAAGGGACGGTTAGTTTATAGGAAAATAGAAAAATTAATAATGATAAATTGTTATTTTACGTACCCGCGTGTTTAGAAAATAATATTATTAGGCTAATGACAATTATATAAATATATATAAATATATATAAATTAAATAATATATAAGTATATATAAATTATTAGGCTCATGACAATTTGGGGCATGTAGGTATTGACAAAGTCATCGATGACATAAGACAAATATACTGGTTTCCGGAAATGCGACAAAAGATTAAACAATATATTAACAATTGTTTGAAATGTATTGAATTTTAGCTAATTAGTGGTAGACAGGAGAGGTTTTTGCATAGTTTACCTAAAGGTGACCTACCATTTCAGACAATTCATGTGGATCATTACGGAGAAGTGTGGAAAAGGTTTTATATATGTTTTGGCAGTAGTGGATGGGTTTATACCAAATTCGTTAGACTGTTTGCTTGTAGATCGACAAGATCTGAAGAAGTGATTCGAAATTTGACAGAGTTTGAAATGAAGCATTGTGTCAGATTGTTCGAAAACTAAAACGATACCGCATTGTGAATAAGTTTAAGTTTGTGTGTGTTTGTATGCGTATTTGTTGCATTCCGTAAGACTTATTTTTATTATTTCTTATTTACGTTTTGTGTAATATGAATTGTATATTTTTTAAGATCTAACTCTTGGAAATAAAGTTGTGATTCTTTGGTGACCATGGATGGTCATTCTACAGTTCAGGATTGGCCGAACTGTAGAATGAATCGTGTTAGCTGTGAGATGCGATCGATAAGAAGATTGTTTAATACATTACGATGTTTATTCGAGCCGAGCCTTTGTGAAATAAACAATTTAAAACTTCGACTCAGAATAATAAATTTGCCGATTCATTTCCTACAGTATCATGATACAAATGTAGAGCGACCAGATCTGGGATGAGATCCTGACTACAGGAATCCTTCCCAACTCCCCAATAGTTCAAGAAACCGAGCCAACAACAAAACTATGTCAGTCACCTCCTACGAAAATGCCAAACGAGAATACGCCTCAACCAAGGACCAAGCCATAATACTGCATGCTGTAGATGGTATTACCGTCAGGGACTATGCATTAGCCATAGGAAAGATAATAGGCCCCAGATCTATCAAATACATATCGAGAATTTCAAACGGTAGGGTATGCACATACCTAGATAACAAAGAAACTGTCAGCAACATAACAGCAATATTTAAATCAATTACCATCAGCAACACAAATATTGAAATCCGTCCTATGATTTCGCCGACCCAACGTATCGAGCTGTCAAATGTAGCATCGATCATCCCAAATTCAGTAATTGAAGATGCATTTAGAACCAATAACATCAAACTCTGCTCAAGAATAACCGACCAGAGCAGAGATATCTGACCCTGAATTTGTGCAGCTTCAGACGTCAAGTATACGTCGATATCGACGTCCTGAACAAATTTCCAAGCACATTCTTAATTAATTTTGACGATACCCTACACAGAATTTGTGCCTCTACTGACAAACAGATTTGCTTATTATACAAAAGAATATGCGCAATAAATAAACAAAAAATTTATGTTTCTACTAACTATAAGAAGTGCTTTATTATATGAGAAAACTATTGATTCAATAATACTATCATAAATAATAAAAGGGAGTAATAATTTTTATAATAATATCGTGTCCGAATATTAATGCGAGTCACTGTACTTGAAAGCAGTAATCACAGACCCAGATTTTGCAAACATATTAAGTTTCAGAAGAATACAAGTCTACAAACTTGTTTATAACAAGTCTCTGAATATTCACCACTTCAGAGAAACAGATCTGCTTCAATTGTAATCAATCAAGCTATAAGCAATGTCCTAACAATACAAACACGAACGAAAACGGTTCCCAAACCGATCCGAATATAAATCCCCTCCCCCCGCATTAACGTATCAATCATCAATGATATATTCATATCGGTCTACGTATTGTCGAATATCAAGAAGGCAGGACAAATACAATGGAAATAGAGACAGAAGAATCCAACACAAACAAAACGGAGAATAAGAGACCGCTATCTATAACATCAGAAGAAAGTCATATCAACCCAATAAAATTAGCGACTTGAATTTCAAGATCTCTGCTCCAATAACATTAAAAAAAGATTAATCAAACGAACAGAACCACCCTTTTGCAACACGTGCAACCAAACTATGTCGACCAACCACGTCCTTTTCGAATGCAGAAAATACGAAATATCAAGACAAAAATACAAGATACTACCCGTCGTAAAATTCCTAAAGGAAACCAACATCTCCCAAGAAATAAAAACAAGAAACAGGACAATAAACCGTCGCTAATGACATGAAGGTCGATGCGACGTTAAACCTGAAAAAAAGATTCTTGGTCTTTTCCACAACAGTTTTCTTGTACAAATTCGTTGTATATTACCATCGCTTATCAAAAATGAATATCACGAGCCAGGCTCGCGAACGAGAGTTAGTCGCGATTCTTATAATTGTTGTTACAAAGCAGTTTAGTTATTAAAATTTAAGAAATCCCTACAAAATGCAAAATACGAATCCAGTGATAGTAACGTGTTTGCGCCAATCACAAAGCGTGTAAGGCGTATGATTATAGTTGGGAGTAGTGAAGAGAAAGGTACGGCAATCATGGATTTGCCAGAAAGTAAAAAACACACCAATAGTTTGGAAGTATTCTGAACATCATGGAATAAAAGCGTCTATTTTAAATAATTTAAGCGAGAATCCAACAATGTTAGACCTATTTTTTATTACATTTGATAACAAGTTTCGGGAAATGCTGACCATGAAAACAAATCGCTTCGCACATCAGACAATTCACGACGAGCGAAAAGACGGCATGTGGACGACACTTGGTATTCTGTTATCTTAGATGAAATAAAGGCCCATTATGCACTGTGAATTTTGATAGGTCAAGTGAAAAAAATCAAATATTTAACTGTATTGAACTAGAAGAGCTGTAGTAGAAACGCCAATATTTAGACAAACGTTGCCTTTTAAGAGATTTCGGCAAATTTCGAGATTTTTACATTTCTCTGATAATGAAACTGCTGATAGTAATCACCGACTTCTAAAGATAAAAGCTATCATCAACCTTTGGAATGAAAAATTTAAAGAAATTTACACACCCAATGAATATGTCAGTATAGACGAATCCTTAATGAAATATAAAGAGCGTTTAGCGTACAAACAATTCAATCCATCCAAAAGAGCCTGATTTGTATTAAAAATTTACAAATTGTACGAGGCAAGTACCGGTTTCTGTCACGGATTTAAAATATATACTGGCCAGTACAAAATTGATCGAAATGATAGAATCTCTAGTGATTTTACGTGCAGTACCTGCCCAAAGGCTTATCCACACGGCCCCCATGGGCGCGGAATTGAGATACGCTCAATAAGCGCGCTCCCACATGCCAAGCCATGCAGGAGCTACCAGTTACTACGAGGACGCGGACTCTCGTCAGCAGACAACTGGTGGTGCCGAGCCCTTTCTATGCTCTACCGGCTCAGCAGGTCGGTTCCCGAGCTGAATACCGCAGCTCACCCGTCGAGGCCCCTAACAAGTTAGGGGGGGGGGATAGAACGAGGAAGGAGGGAAGAGGTAAGGAGAGGAAGGGAAGGAGCCTCTGGCCAACTTTAGCCGTTTACCACTGCCCCCTCGATGGACCTACCCACTGCCGGCCCGAGGGATCCCGGGCCAGATGGCCGGGGCCTCGTGGGCACGCCGACACCCGAGGTACCAGTATTTAGAAGGCCGACTGGTAGGACCTGTCGTAGCAAAGCTACTACCATGTTTGGAGACACCGCATCTCCAGCACTGGTCGGCTAGCGCTTCGGGATCGTGTAGTCGCTACTCTACAACGCCTAGCACTTAGGAATCAGCAGAATAGGACCCGGCAAGCCGTATCCTACCCGCCTTTCTGCCTGTGTTCAGCGCCCTGCGCCAAACGCCATGATCGAAATGATAGTGCGTTAGAGAACGTTGTGATAGAGCTGTCAAAATTTATAATAAACAAGGAATATACTTTGTCTCTGGATAACTGGTACTCTTCGCCAAATCTGTTTTTAAAAATTACACCAGAAAAAGGCAAACGTAATCGAGACAGTGCGCAAGAACAGGAAAAATATGCCAAACGCCAATCAAAAGCATATTTTGAAGAAAGGCGAATGTATATGAAGATGTTGCAATAATTTGATAGCTGTGAGGTGGAAGGACAAGCGCGACGTGTATATGATATCAATGAAACACGAAACTGCAGAGATGGTCGAGTAATCAAACAAAGAATTACAGAAAGTAATGAAGCCTAAATGTATCCTGGAATATAACAAGGTTATGGGTGCAGTTGATCATCAAGATCAGTTGTTTGCCTGTTTCCGAATCATGAAAAAAGTCATCGAAGGATACCGAAAACTTTTCTTTTGCATGTCAGATATGGCTCTGTTCAATACCTACATTATGCATAAAGCTATTCACAGTTGAAAAAGGGAGACTTATGTTGATTACGGTATAAATATAGCAGAAGCAATTTTACAAATTGTCGAATTACCGGACTACAAAATGCGTGGAAAATCTAGATCAGTTGAAACACCTCTTCGACTCCAAGCTCATACATAAACATAAAATTCGAAGCGAAACGAAGTGAGAATGCGCGAAAGGTAAAGTAGCTTCTGCCGGAATGTTTTAAGAAGTATCATACCGTGGAGGATTTTTAGAGTTGTACGTATTTTCTTATTAGATATTCATTCAAGGTAAACATTTTTTATGATTGATTTTTTTTGTTTATAATATGCTATGTAACAACAAAAATGATTTCTGAGGGTGAAAAAATAATGTACGTAAAATTTCAAAGCGACTGGATAATGGTAACTCGTGTCGCATCGGGTTCAAAGATTTGAAATTTCTATTATGTACGTTAATTTTAATATAAATGTGTACCACTGTTTTAGAGGCGGTACTAAATATTTTTTATAATGAAAATGTAATCTTACATGTATATAATATTATCGTGACTTAATTTAAAATTATACGTTATGATAAAATTAATTGAAATATCTTATAAAATGTTACATACTGGTCAATATACGGCTTTTATTCAGATTGATTTGCTGGCATCTGGATGACGTCACCGATAATCTTCTAATACTTGTAAAATAAATTGTTTATTATATTCATTTTTCGTTATATATAATAAGCTATTACATTCCGTGATAAACTTCAAGCCTCGTCTTATACTGTCATTAACTAATTTTAAATTCCTTACTATTTCTAAGGCTCTCTTATACGTTTCATCGCTTTTCGGAATGGAAGGATTATTATATAAAAATGCTCATTCCATTCAATCAGACACGAGAAAGCTTGAACATGATTAACTAGACATTATAAGTACGGTTATAGGAGAACGATGCACCCCGATACATGTCACACAATTTTTATTAGGCTCTCAGGAGGAAGAAAGAAGAAACGTAAATGAAGAAACGAAAGAACTTCAAGAAGAACCGCAAGATATGATTTTTCACAGTAACGAAATTGTGAACAGAAATTACGTATTCTAATCAAAAGAATAACATTTGAAACTGCACACGCTCCGACGAACTCTCCTCACTTTCTTTCATTTCTCAAGGCCCATACCCAATAATAACAATCACATTCACATTCTCCCTGTTTTTTATTATGTTGACTTATATGTCTAGTCATGTTTGGAATAATAGAAAATGTTACCTTTTATCTTTTGTAATAAACTTGTTCCGTTCCGTAGGACCTCCCGTAGACCGCTTTCGCGAAGGTTTATGGCGCGGACAAGCGAGGTTCATCTAAAGAGACGGAAACCTTTTTTCCATCTGCCGATCATCTGTGCAGTGTCTTCCGTCTTCTTAATGACCGCGAGGCGTCGTAAACCCGAAAGGCCCGGAAAACAACCCCGTCATAAAACTTAAGAATTTTAACGGGTCTTGGGAAAGTTTAGTCCCAACCGTCGCTGGGATGATATCTCAGGCCCCAGGGGACCTCCCGACCACGCAACTACGCGACACCCGCCTCTCCTAGACAAGGCCCGTGTAGGACGATACGAGAGGGTGGTGACAAAATGTTTAGAGGACACTGATTGGGAAATCGTAATATTCGAGAAAAACCAATCAGTGCATCCCGGCGTGGAGGTGAGGTTCCTTCAGGAATCTCAAGTGGGGGTAACCTGCATAAAACAACGCGACCAGTCGGGGCGCGAACACTCACACGCGCTCTCTCTCTCTCTCGCTCTAGCTCTAGCTCTCGAGTACATTACAGTCGGTGATACGGGGTCGTGCATTCGGGCAGTCAGTGAATCGGACACTCTCTCGAGTTCACACGGAGTCGTTCGAATCGTTCGAGTCGTTCATCCGGAGTCGTTCGAATCGTTCGAGTCGTTCATCCGGAGTCAATCGGACAGAATCATTCGGGCACTTCGTCAATCTTCACGACCACAACGCGGCCGATCGGGCAGTAACCACCGACGGAACAGTGGGAGATTGCAATTCGGCTCAGTATCAACCGTAACATTGATACCTCGAGCCAGATCACGAGGCATTCCGTAGAATCCTCATCCGCGGCATAAATTCGCTAACGAGCGAACGCAATCGCGGGTCGAAAAAGCTCGACTCGCTTCGCATACACATTTTGGTCCTTCGAGCCGGATCCGCGACACATTCTGGTCCCTCGAGCCGGATAAGTGCGAAACAAACTGGTTTAATTGATTCGGTTAATCTCCCGACCACAAGTCTGGAAATATGTAGTCCTATGCTTTTCTGGCCAGTGCTCAGTCGATACACTTGACTAAACCAATTTCGCACCAACCGATGATTTTCGAAAAAGAATTTCATAATTTTGGTATTCTAAATAATGTTGTATACATAATAAATCTCACAGGTGTATTTTAAAAATTGGTGAAAAAAATTTCTTTAATGATATTACAATAATTTAAATCTCTGTAGTTTCGGGAAAATACTCTATATACTATATTGTAGTACTATTGGAAATGGGTAGATAAATAAAAGTAAAACGCAGTGAATTAAACTTATCCCTTTTAATTTATTAATTTGATGTACGAGGAAGGACCGTCTTTACTCTCCTGATTGCTCCAGGAGACTGAAGACTATTCACAAAGACGAAACCAAAAACGTCACCTAAAGACAAAGAGCACTCTGTTCTATATACATATGAAATCATTGTTTATCTAATGGTACTCTGGCGAGACTCTCGGCGTCGATTCGTTTTTGTAACTTATATGCTAGAAGGAAAAACTTCTGAGTATTCAAAAGAGAGAAAATAATCCAATACGCCTCCTCAAAAATGAATCGACTCTGCTTTCAATGAATGTGTATTAACTGTGTAAAATCTAAATTTAACATTAATTATCAGTAATATATTTATAGTTCATCTTATCAACTAAATTTTTCGACTGACCTTCCTCGCACTGACTCTACTTCTGGGGCAAATACAAATGGTCCAACATTTGTTGCAATGAATTGGGAAAACCCAGAAAACCCAATCAGACCATATCAAGTACATACAGTATTATTTTTTTTTTCTTTTTTTTTTTTTTTTTTTTTTAGAAATATATATATATATACATATATATATATATATATATATATATATATATATATATATATATATATATATATATATCAATGGAGTCACTCCAGGCCCAATCCGACTCTGAACTCTCAGTATATCTGCAATTTGATTTTCTGTGGGAATGAAATTCAATATTATTACTTTTTCTTCAATTTGTTCTCGTGAAAAATGATACTTAATATCTATATGTTTCGAACGCTTATGACTTGTAGGATTATTCGCAATGCACATACAACCAGTATTATCCTCGTAAATCACAATTGGATCCGATATAATTATATTAATACTTGTTGCTAATGACTTTAACCAAAGTGCTTCTTTTACACCCTCATACAGAGCCATATATTCGGCTGCTGCTGTGGAACTAGCTACCGATGATTGTTTCTTTGTGTTCCAACAGATCGTACATTTTTCATACAACTTAAATACATAACCTGTAGTACTTCTTCGATTTGTACCACTACCACCTCCCCAATCGGAGTCAACGTATCCACTCAAAAAGTCTTTATAATCATTTTTAACATATGTCAATTTAATATCAGATGACCCTTTCAGATACCGAAGTATCATTTTCAAATTTTCCCAAAGTTCTTTGTTATTTTTGTTTGCATAACGACTCAAAATATTTACCGCTGCACTTAAATCCGGTCTAGTGCATAACATAATATACATTAAACATCCTATTAAACTTCTACAAGGTGCATCACATTTTTCATCAGAATTTAAAAGTTCATAGTTTAATTTAATTGGAAGTGGTGCACTGATTTGCTTACAATCACTCATATTAAACTTATCAAGTACAGTCTTTATGTATGCGCTTTGATCTAATGTCAATTTTCCATTATTTCTAGTAACTCTAATTGCTAAGAATAATCTAATTTCATCTAAATCTGTCATTCGAAATTTGTTCATCAAATAATCTTTAAAACTACGCATTATTTGAATATCTGCAGTTGCAACTACAAGATCATCGACATATAAAACTACATAAAAATTTTTCCAAATACTTCCTCTATCTAAAATATAAATACAACGATCGCCTGCAGAATTTTTAAATCCTAAGTCTAATAAAGTCTTTTCAAATGTCTCAAACCAACGTCTAGCCGCCTGTTTCAAACCGTATAGGGTTTTGTTTAATTTGCAAACCTGATTACCATTACTATTTACACCCTCTGGGACCCTCATGTAAATTTCTTCTTTTAGTGTACCATTTAGGAATGCCGTTTTGACATCCATATGGTGAATTAATAAATCATGTTGATTTGCAAAAGCTACAATAAATCGAAAACTTGAAATTCTAGCAACAGGCGCAAATGTTTCATCGTAATCAACCATATACTGTTGACTGAAACCTCGAGCAACTAGACGTGCTTTATATTTTTGTGGATTTCCAAATTCATTGGTTTTAGTCGTGAATACCCATTTACAGTCAACAATATTTTTATCTTTTGGCATTGGTACTAGTGTCCACGTGTTATTTGTAATTAAAGAATTTAGTTCGTCTTGAATCGCTTGCTCCCATTGAGCTCTGTCATCACGAGTTTTTATTTCTTCAAACGAAGTGGGTATTTTATAAACAACTGACTGAGCGCACATGAGTTCGTAATACGATGTAGGACTGCGTTGTTTTATTCTCTCACTTCTTCTAATTTTCTTATCCTTTTTAACTGTATTTTCTCGACTTCGACCACTTCCATCTGCTTTATCTACAGATTTACTACCGCTAATACCATCTGATTTAATTTTTAAAACCTCAGTTAATTCATCATCATCAGATTGCAAATCATTTAAACTATTTGGTTTATCATTACCAAATTTCTTTAACCTATCTGATTTACCATTATCAGATTTCAAATCATTTAAACCATCTGGTTTATCATTACCAGATTTCCTCATCTTAAATTCAGCTGATTCTAATACTGTATCTTTGTTTATAGAGGTTCCTTTTTCATTACCCTCTTTCAAAACTGGTCGAGATTTTAAATAATTTATTTCGTCAACTATGACATCTCTTACTGTCATAAATTTTTCATTTTCAACATCCCAAACTTTATATCCGTTGGGTTCAAATCCAACTAAAATCGCTTTCGAGGATTTTTCATCAAATTTACGCTTTCTAGTCTTATTATGTACGTACACTGTCGATCCGAACATTTTTAAATATTTTAATTTAGGCTTTTTACTATGCCACATCTCAAATGGAGTCTTATCAATTTTCAAAGCCTTTGTTGGAGTCAAATTAATTAAATACGTAGCAGTTAATACAGCTTCTCCCCAAAATTCTTTTTCTAAACCTGCACAGTTTACCATCGCACGCGCCCTTTCTGTTATTGTTCTATTCATTCGCTCTGCAACGCCATTTAACTGAGGAGTGTATGGTACAGTCAAGTGATAACTGATACCTCTCTTAACGCAATATTCTTTCATCTCTTTTGATAAATATTCTCTACCGTTATCACAATATAAATTTACGATTTTTAAATTAAAATGAGCTTCACTCTTTGCGACATAGTCTTTGAAAACACCGAAAACTTCAGATTTATGTGTAATTAAATAAGTTACTGTATAATGCGTAAATTCATCTATAAATGATACATAATAATTTTTATTGTTAATTGTCGTGGGAGTGATTGGACCGCATACGTCTGTGTGAACTATGAACAAGGGCTTTGTTACATGAATTTTGTTCTTTGATTTTTCAAATGGTAACCGTGCTTGTTTACCGTTTATACAAGCCTCACATAAATCGTCGCTTGGTATTACTTTTTCGAGATGACTCATATCTTTAACCATGTGTTTATTTTTCAACTCTAAGAATTTTGTTTTACTCATATGACCTAATCGCTTATGCCACAAATCATAATTATTTCGATTACTATTATATACTTGAGAATTACTAACATTGACACCTTTTGCTAATTCAAATTCAATTACAGTGAAATTATTTGTGGATTTACCCTTCATTAGAATTTTACCATCTTCACTTATCTGTACTCCTTTTGCGTCGAAGGTGATAGTCATTCCTGCCTTCTGCATTTTTGTCACTGAGAGTAAATTGCATGGTATATCTGGACAGTACAGGACATCTTTGAGTACAATTGGAAAACCCGTATCGCTCGTCAAGTGGATGGTCCCGCTCTTGGTTGCGGTGTTGTAAACTCCATTCTTAGCTACCATAATTTTTATTGGTGGATATAAGTCAATTACACTTGTGAATACATTGTCTCGATTAATCACATGATCAGAGGCTCCAGAATCCAAAAGAAACATTAATTTATCACTTTCATAGTTCTGATATTCTCCAGTCATAAAGGCGAAACCTGATCTGTTGACATCGCGTTGCGTTTGTACCGCCTGGGCTGTGTGAGGCCCGTTGTTCTTCTCTCCCTCGTATCTTTGATTTCTTTTGAAATGGTAACAGTCCAACTTTTTATGACCATTTCGTCTACAATGATAACATTTTCCATGAGACGAATTTCTGAAATTTCTGTGTGGATGAAAGCCGGTACGAAAATGTGAACCTCTGCCTCTTCGATTTCCACCTCTGTAATTTCCACCTCTGCCTCGGTAACTTCGCGAATAATTTCTGTTATTTTCTCGAGGAGATTATGTTTCAATATGCAACACTTTCGCACTTGTATTTTCATTGGCATTCTGCACTTTTGTTTCATGATCTAAAAGTCTTGTCTTCACAAAATCCAAAGTAATTTCATCTTCGGTCATTGTCTCAATCACTGTTGCCACAGTTTCATACATTTTAGGAAGACTGCCGAGCAAATACGAAATCTTTTGACTTTCTGATACTGACACACCAACCGCTGCGAGCTCAGTTATCAATTCATAAAAATTTTCAAAATGTTCTTTCAATTTTGCATCACTTTTCATTTTCAATCTGCTCAATCTATTACGAATCGACACTTCAGTGGCAGCACTTTTTCTCTCATAAATGTCATCGAAACTTTCCAAAATTGTCTTAGCAGTACTACCAGGTGTATCATACCTTAGATAAGTGTCAGATAAATAATCCACTACAACACATTTGGCAATTCGCTCAGCTCTTGTCCACTTACTGGTCACTGGAACCGGAGGTAGTTCGTCAATCACTTTTAGCAAATTTAGTTCGTTCAATAAATTCCTGATTCGATGTTTCCATGCATTGTACTTGGTACCACTGAACGGTTGGATATTTCTTCTGTCTTTAGATTTATCCATTGTCACTTAGTCTCAACACCTTTTAACTTAACACTAAACAAAAAATCACTTTTGCAATAACTAAATTGTTAATGAAATACACAGTTAATACACAATGTGATCTGGGCCCATAACCTATTGGAAATGGGTAGATAAATAAAAGTAAAACGCAGTGAATTAAACTTATCCCTTTTAGTTTATTAGTTTGATGTACGAGGAAGGACCGTCTTTACTCTCCTGATTGCTCCAGGAGACTGAAGACTATTCACAAAGACGAAACCAAAAACGTCACCTAAAGAAAAAGAGCACTCTGTTCTATATACACATGAAATCATTGTTTATCTAATGGTACTCTGGCGAGACTCTCGGCGTCGATTCGTTTTTGTAACTTATATGCTAGAAGGAAAAACTTCTTAGTATTCAAAAGAGAGAAAATAATCCAATAAGTACCATATAGTGTTTGTTTGAATTAGTTTTATTTATTTTGATCTTATTTTTATTAATAAATATTTAGCGTTATTTATAAAACTTACATTTGTAGGATAGTAATGCATAAATACTAACTGAAAACGTGATCATTTTTTTATATCATTATACTCGAGGTAGGAAAGTTAATTCTTAATTCTATCAATTCAAATGAATTCTGCAGTATTTATGGAGTATATTTTGATTCCAATAGATCATTTTGGACATATGTCGCACAATGTGGTCATCGAGACGAGCTTTTTTATTTCTTCCATCGAATGTGTCGACCCGATGTAGCGTTCAGTGGTGGTTCGTGAAAGAAATTATTCGTAATGAGACTTAATTCTGTTTGTACTATACACAGTATTGTACTATAAGGAAATTATACATATATCTGTTTGAACCGTTCAAACGAAGACGGTAACTCCTACTAACGTATAGTTTAAAGCTCACGAGAAAACTTTTGCGACCAACGTGTCCGCACTGTTTATAGTCATCTCCTCGTCAAATCTGAATAGTGCATAGAGCGGCTTGAGTACGAATCATGCATAATTAAAGTGTGGATAGTAAAGTATTATTATACTACTTTCATGCTTACTATAGCGAAGACAACCTGCAAAATTGACATCACTTTTTTCATCACTTTTTTAAATCGTGGGTTTAAACATCAATGTAGAGCATTATCAAAATCTGAATCATAATAATGTTCTATGTGAAATATATAATAGAATGAACCATCTACATCTTACAGTTGTATGTATTTACGTAACCGGAGTATGAAGTTTTGGAAATATGTAGTACTCAGGAAGGCTCATAAAGTGCAAAAATAAGTTAAATGTTCGACAATTTTCAAAATTACTAGTTCGTTATTCTTATAAGAGTTTATGTTGCAAATATATCTTTTCGTTGGGAACTCTAGTAGTGTTGGAACGATGAATTGGATAGTGGACTTTATAGTAAAGAACGCTAGTGTAATAACACTAAATATATTTTAACCAATAAGATTTGTACAGAGCAGCATAATATACAATAGAATGATAAAATCTATTGATGTATCATGAAGGTCACGAATTTATACGATCAAGCGATCAATTTATGATTACAAAGCTGTAGCGAAATTTGCAAGTGCAATTGATTATAGCGAAGCTAGGCTGCAAGCACAAAAGTATACAGACACTGGACTGCAAGAGCAGAGAACTTAGAGTTATATATACTAGCGCAACTATATGTATCTACGTAACAGTAGTTGATAACTAATGCCACGTTCGCGGTGTGAGGGCCTATTTATTTCGTTGTGAATATTGAAAACTAAGCAGCACTGAAAGTTCGTTACAGTGCACGAAGGCAATGACCTAACGAAGAGCGCTGCATGGGAAACAACGAAAAATAGGTAACGGATTTGATATTGGGATTATTGGAAGGTGATAAATACATTGCGACGCTGCAAAAAAAGACTGTTTGAAGTGTTTACTACGGGTTGTCTACCTGGACGGGCGTCGAACTCGAACAGCTGAGCTCGACTTAATGTAAAAAAACTAACGTCGCGCTAGAGTTCTTATGCATCGATCCAAGTGATACCAGTAAAGAGGAGGTAATGGACTGGCGATCTAAAATTGATCGATTTGATTTTGGAGATACGGGGCCATTTTCTTCAGTCTTCTTGCATTAAATGGGACATTCAGATTGAGAATACTCCATTTTTTATTACTGCAGAGCTATGCATTCTTGGTAGTTTGCAGAACATTTCTTGTACTCTACGCGCCCGAAATAACTAAATGTTTTCCTAAAATGGTTATAATATGGAGGATGAAAAGCAGTGTAACAGTAGTCGTTCGTTTCATTAGTCGAAGGCAACTATGGCTGGATACGACAACGATACTTACCTAAGTATTAATTACAGGCAAATATAGCCATTTTCAAAGAATGATAAGTTAACTTCACAACTATCGACTTCAATTTCCAAAGTATTTCAGAATAATTGCTGATTAATTCAGGGTTACAAAATTTCAAATAGTGTACATAACTAGAAAAGTAACGCGCAGTGGATACATTCTTGGTATACTGGCAACAAATATTAATCACATAATGAAAAATAGCAAGAATGCACGATTCCTAGTAAATATTGAAGTGGAAATACAGAAAGCAGGAATTTGCTTGCTTGATGATTTACAATTTTTGCCGTCAACAAAAACCGATTGGGTCAACATGGAAGTTGAGTGATGCAGTTTTCATGTCAAGATTCACGTCAGTGTTCAGCAGATATCCAGATGACTATTGCGGAAGTAACCAACAAGAAAAGTAAGACTACATTGATCTGAATTTCGACGTACTTTTGAAGCAAGGCTTTGAGAATTGCTTTTGGATCTTCCATACCAAACTTTCCTGAATTTGGTTAACAGTCTGAAATATTTACTTCTCGGGGTGAACAGGACCGGAAGTGTTTCTGCGAAGCCGTGTATATTATCTATGAATCAAATTGTGCAGTAATGGTACCAAGAGTCATTGAAATCTGGATCGGTAATTTTTATTTACTCGTCATTATATGCTGTTGCCTTCCATTAATTAAAAACTTGCATCCATATTTGGATAACAAGCAATACAGCTTCAGAGGATTGATTTCTACATTGAAATCCTACTGCCACTAGAGATATTGCTTTCTTGAGTTCGTTGATCAATTTACTGGCTGCTACCTATTCTGACACGATTAAATCAAATACTCTAGATTTATAAAAATCCATGTTTAAAATGATCAAGTTGGAACATTCATTCGATGAAATTGATAATGCAGATTGTCTAGTTGTAGCAACTTTTGCGAGGACAAAACCTTGTTGTTGTCTATTAAGTAAGCTGCAAAGTTAAAAAGTAGGTGCGTCGAATCTTTTCGAGCAAACTCAAGCATTTATAGCATTGCAGAGTTAATGCAATTAATAAACTTCTTTCTGAGGTTTTTCATAGTAGCGTTATTGGTTTAAATAAGTCTATGATTTATATTGGACAGTATTTATCGCAGTTCTTCTTGTGAAATGGAATCGCATTGTATATTATGTGCTTGAGTACGAACGCTGTGTATTTCGAACCTACACTGATTGTGATACACTGCATTGGTTTAGGTTGAAGTACAGAAAAGACTCGGTCAGGAAAGAAATTCTTCATTCTTATTGGAGGTTTTGTAAACGTTTTTAAAAAAGACAGAAATGGTAAATGTTTATATTGTTTATATAACAGTGCAATACATTCCTCGCAATATTTTGGGTCGTAACATTCCAATTTCAAAAAATCCTTCTCGGTAACATTGTTTTTATGTGAAATGAAGTCATTTGCATAATTTGGGCTTGATCGAGTTTCGGAGATGCGTTCGAGACTAGTTTCGGAATGACAATATCTTTTTCAGTAAACTTGACAATTTCGAATTTGACGAACGTCATCAATTATTAAAAACATATTTTATTTGGGACAGTAATTTAAATTGTTAGAATATTCAAAAATCTTATTTCTCTATAATCAGAAATAAATTATTTTTGATGATATAATTAAATAAGTCAATGCGGGTGAACTCCTGGGGCGAATTTTACTTCTGTATTCTATCGTATTCTGGAGAGGCTATTTTTATCGCTGCTATACAGGGTTTCTCAAAATAATGTTACTTGAATTGACCTCAGGAACCCTCCATTTCCGCAAGTAACATAATTTTGGTACACCCTCTATATGGTGTCAGAATGTTCACTTTACTGTACACTAGAGGTAAGCAGGGATCTGAGATTTCAGGTTAGAGTCGGGTCGAAAATTTTCTTTGAGTTTGGGTCAGAACCCGAAACTTTGGGTCCCGAAATGTTCAGAAATATAGTGTATATTACATATTACATGTTACTTGTGAACTCGCCACGAAATCTATATAGCGGGGCAGTGTCATTTGGGAGCCGATTTTGCAAGTAGCACCTTGCTTCTAGGCTCCTGGTGAAACGCTGACGAGTGGTTTTTTTTTGTTTATGCTGTGATGTTGGATCCGTTGCTGCCTGTAATCCAGACTTATCAAGTGAATTACGTGATTGTGGTTACCTGCAGGATGTAAAAAATTCATTTTAATGAGTGACTGAAGGAGAAAAATTTGCAAAAAAACTCGGGCTTGAGAGGATGCCGTTTAATAATATGGTAAATAATATGATTATATTGTTACGGTGACTTGTCCAAATCAAGTCGCTGTAATGTGAAACTGCCCTGTTGTGAACAACTCCTTAAAAAATAATAGAAGATAGGGGTTGCCACGGAAGAGTGTTACCAACGGACAATCGGAGAGTCTATATTCTTTATTGTAAATATATAAAATGCCGCGACGCGAGAGAAACGGAGTGATTCGCAACAATATGATAAGTAGAGGATAGGTGTGGAGAGGAAAGGAAGGTAGGGTAAGTCAGCGATGAGGAAGTGCGGGTGTTGGATTGAGTGAGTAGTGGTGTATTACCATTTATTGTTTTGGGTGTGATGGGGTCAAGTCAAGTTGAATTAAGATTGTACGTGGAAAAGTGCTGAGAGTTGGAGTTAACTATTTGTTAAGGCTCGAGAATTAGTAGGTTTCAAGATTATTGGAGTTGGGAGGAAGGGAGGGAAAGAGGAGTTCGTTGTTATGATTGTTGTACTTTGTTGAGCTTGTAGCTCCTCTAGTGGTTGTTGCTCTAGATGACGTGGAGAACTTCAACGTTGAGTGTTCTGTTGAGCAGAGGGAGTGTACAAGATCTGTGTGTATGGGCTATAATTGCCGCAGTTTGTTGGTTAAAGTTGCTTGAGATGCGTCAGGGACGGGGGTAAATGAAATGTAATTATTGGACGTGCGAATTGTAAAAAGAGATAATAGGAGTGCAATGCATGCAACCGCGCAGAAACATTTGCTATGTTACGAGCCGAGGGCCAGGCAGCTTTGCGTGGTCAGAGGTTCGATGCGATTGGGATTTTTTATAAGGGAGATTGTGTGGACCAGCCGATGCTTCTTTCAGCACGGATGGCTACCTAGTAATCAGGATAGGATTTGGATAAATTGGATAGGATGAATAGAATAGATGATAGAATAGAATAGAATAGAATAGGATGCCTCGTAACTTTTGCAAGAAAAATTGAAGATACACCTCGAGTAGTTGTTTATTGGTTAAATATTTCTATATTATTAAATAATTAATAATATATCATAAGTTAATTAAATTTAAGAATAATGTTAAGATGTAAAGATTTATAAATTTAGATTACTTCTTTTGAAGTAGAATTGTTAATTAATCTATGAATATATAAAGATATTTATTAAATATTAATTATTTGTTTAATGGATCCATTTCAATATATCTATGAGGACAGATGATATTTCTAAATTTATAGTTGATCTATTAAAAATATATATTAATAAATTTAATAATCCTGTGATTTTTATATTTTATAAATTTATAATATATATTATATAATTCTCTAATTATAGTTAATTAATAAAATATTTGAATAAAATATAGATAATAATATGTATTATAATAAAACGTAAATATATATTTAAATATGTATTTATTATACAGGGTGTCCCAAAAATGTCTCGTAATATGGAAATGTGGGGTAGCTGAGATCATTCTAAGTAACTTTTTCCTTCGCGAAAATGCAATCTGCAGCTTTGTTTACGAGTTATTAACGAAAAACACTGACCAATGGGAGGTGACGGCGCGAAGTTCGAGAGCCCGCAGCACGAGACTTTGACAGAAGGTCCGGACGGACTCGAGCCGCGTTCGAAGTACTGAACAAGTCACAAAGCGTGAACTTTCCGGATCTTTTTTTACTATGTAAAAGTGATATTTTTAAACAAAGAGCTGTTCATCTTTATTTTAGAACGTCTGAATAATATTTACTAATTTTTCGGACCCGAAATAATATGTAGTTTAACCGTGACAGCCGTTTTAATTTTCTAGTGTGCATGACACCTTATGTGTACCATATGGAATTTGTATGCAAGGTGTACAGTGAAGATTAACAAAGTTCGTAAATGATATTTTAATTTAAATAATTCCGTGTCCGAACAGAATTCAACGAATGATTTGCAAAGCTGATTTAATAATAAATAATCGCATTAAGAGACGTAAAGGATTTGTTTATTAGATCGATTTATTATCGATTTATTATTGATTATCGTGAGAATGTATCGATGTCCTCTATTGTCTCTAGCATATCGTTGAACCTCGACGATGTCGGCTTGTCAGAGATTGTTACGTAAAACAATACCAAGAAGTATAAAAAAAGAAGGAGTTGAGCCGTTGCCCAACTCTCTAACTCTTTATTACAAATAATACAAGTTTTATACGATTTACAATAGTTTATACCGAGTACAATAGTTCCGTAGCTGGTGGAGGATTCGTCAAGGCTGAGGTTTGGGGCGTTGGAGACTGGTATTTATATCGGTCTTTGTCAGGGGTTGATGCTTCCAGAACATTCGGCGACGGGGCCATGTGCAGGATCTTGAGTGGGTTATCTTCCGGATGACGTAGTGTCTGTGTGTAACATGAGAATGTATTGAGGCCCTTACAAGATCGTCGAGTCCTCGCACGATCACTCGCCTGCGCGGGAAGAAACGCCTCGCCAGAGCATGTAGTTCGTTCACCAACTTTACTTTCTCATCGCTCATGATTACCACTGACACCTCTCTCTCTCTCTTGCTTTATCGGGTTCGCGGTCGCTTCAAAACGAAAGATGAACGAATTCTTCGTTTAACTTTATGCTACCGAGGTTTCTTCGGTTGCTGACGCTGCCACTACCGCAACATTTTTCTCATTTCTCGGTTCAATCATTATCTTCTTCATCTATGTTTCGAGCAGCTCTTGTTGTTGTTGTTGTTTAATCTGATGTATTTGTTGACAAACGTGGTCGAGTCTCAACTCAATATTTGTAAATCTATCGTTCCAATTTTCGTCCACAGATATCGTTTGATTGGTTTCGCAGCAATTCCAACGAATGCTCGTTCTATCGAATCACCTGTTAAATTTATCAACAGACATTTCATTCATTACTGCAGTAACGAGTATCGAACGATTTAATTTATAATCAATCCGACTTCTTCGAAGTTCTTCGATTGCGGATATTATTTCGTTGTCGTGACCAGTGGGCCCGGCATTTTTCGATGCCATCAGCAATATCAAACGATACTCCAGCTCGTTCGGATCGTCCCAATGCACGTAATCGATTGGATTGTTGGTTACGCGCATCATCGTTGGAATTTGTTTACCCTTTCCGCGCAACGTCGAAAACATCGGTCCTATGATAGTTTTGTACTTGTAACCCTTATTCCCCATTATTTGGTTACCTCGCTGATGCGCGCGCGTAGCGATGAGAATGTTTCTGTAAATATCCTTATCGACCTCGATGTACAGGTTCTCGTCGGGTATTCTTTTGAATATCAATTCGTAGAGACCTGATAACGATATCGTCGTTGCTTTCAACATCAAACGTGGTGTTTCCAAGTATCAGTTTGTCATTATAAAAATACACTCCATACACGTTGTCCAAATTTTTCGGTGGTCCGCTAAAGGAATTGCGCAAGTATTTGCTGGCTAAAGGTCCAAGATTGTTGAACAAATGTTCGTATTCGTCGCGGTGCGATTCAGGACTTTTCAAAATGTTTCGCACCGATGATTCCAACGATGCTGTGGCCGTTGGAGACGATTCGAAAGCTTTCTCTTGTTGCTCCGAAAGTATCGTAGGTATCGTTTCGTGCGCCTTATTGCCACCCGCCTCGTTAAGGTCACTGTTGCCACTGTCGTCGTCGTCATCGTCGTCGTCGTACAACACATAGCCGATGTCATCGTTGGTAAGGACAGGGGATTATATTTTCTTTTTCTTCTTCAAATGCATCCGTGGCGTTAAAGCTGCTTCGTCATGCTTCCTCTTCTTCTTCTTGTTCCATTTTCTCTCTACTTTCTTCATAGAGAATAGCGACTGCGTTTACGGATCCAACGGCCGATCCGCTATCGGCATATTATCGTTCGCTTCCGTAGCTGTATTTTGAACCAGCTGTTTCAACGGCTCCTCGATCGGGCGTAAATTCGTCTCAATGTTCGACTCCGTATTCATTTTCCCAACCTTCAGAGCTAAACTATTTTTACGTATGACATCACTGGTCTTGGCTATTTCTTTGGCGATCGCGGCTCGCCGGTTTTCCTTAGACCGACGCATATCGGGCGGTACGATGCGACTTCAACGACTCTTGCAGTCCAAATGAGTCCCGATCACAGCTCGACAAATTCGTTAAACCGCGCCTGTAACGACCACGATTCGCAGGGCTGTCTTTGTCGATTACAAGGAATCCGTACTTGTTTCGCCAATACCTCGTACAAAGTGCGTTGAACGTTTCGAACGACATATCTGTATTCATATGATTCGTGACATCTTGATTGCATAGAATCACTAGATTTGCATTGTCGCGAATCAAATGTTTGGGTATTCTCGCGTACGATTGCGACAGATAGAAACAACCGATGTGCGAATGTCTGCCTATCGCGAAATATTCTCTCATGACATCCTGTTCGTCGCAAGCAACGTCGTCAAAGATAAATATCGAATTCGGCCGAGCATCTGCCTGAGGAATCACGTCCGCGTTGTCCGAGTAGGCAAAATAACCTACATCCCCCACGGACGAGAACAAGTTGCTCAAGTATTGATACTGTGGTTGACGCAGCGATTTCGAATACACGTACAAGTTTGCGAATCGCAGCCAATTCGGACTCTCCAACAGACTAATCATAACATTCGTTTTACCCGCTTTGGGAGCTTTGGAAGCGTTGACAGATGGCGCTGCTGGGGTGATCAAAACAATAAACGATGCGAAAGCTGCGAAGAAACAATTGGAAGAAGCGCGACGACACAATCGCGCTATGGAGGGCCGCGGAGTGTATCTCGCGCCGTACAAACGTGGAAAAGGAATGAAGAAGAAGAAGAAGTCAAAAGAAAGGAAAAAAGATAACTCGACGACGGACGTGGAATTGAAAATCGTCTGTAAAAAATTACCGCATTTTCGCGGAGTTTTCATGCGCGATGAATTGCCGAAACAAATATGGGTAAACGAACGAGGAATAGTGAATCTGGATAGTGGTCATGGTTCAGGAACGCACTGGGTCGCGTATATAAAACATGATTCGCGAGTCAGTTACTTCGATAGTTTTGGAGATTTTCGTCCACCGATCGAATTGATTCGTTATTTCCGACCATCACGTACAATCACAAGATTTATCAAAGTTACGACGAAAGCGTGTGCGGACAATTGTGTGTGAAATTTCTGCGAGGAACCCTGGTATAGTTCGTCGCAAGGATGTCATACGAGTTCACGTTATCGGGAAGAAGTAGCGTGTTAGCATCCAAGTACTTCCCGCCTATAGATCTCAACAATGCCGATTACGAACTGGGCCTGCTCGATTTGCAAACTTATTACACGATACCAAACATCAGTTCAAATATTGGTATTGGGATTTTGGCTTGGATTATTACTCAAATAAATATGATATTAATTCCATTTCTTAAACAGCTTTATTTTTACTTTCATTTGAGAGAAGGTATATGTACGAACTGACGCCTGCTTATATACCTTTTTTGGTGTGGTCTTCTCCACCAATCAGAGGCGGTCATTCATCGCGTCTTACATTGTATTCTCGGTACTGGGATCACTAACGGTCAGAGCACGATGTGTTCTAACGACACCGGCGATGGTATATGGCGGCATCTTTTGATATACAGTTTACATCACCGTCCGTGCGCGTTGACGAAACCGGCGAAAAACGTAATCTGATATTTTCGAATATCAGTCCCCAGGAAAACCTGACCAGACCATTTATTTCTTATATTAATTGAACAATGAGAAAAAAAATTCTGTTATTGTACGCCTATTCCAACTCTCATTTGGATGAACTTCTGTCCTGGAAGTGGCTTGGTCAGCATATCTGCCAATTGATGACCTGTTGGAATATATTTTAATATTACCACTTTATTCTCTACCTTTATTCTCTACCTACCATCTGCTGGTCAGACACTCCCGACCCGCCCGAAGGACTGGACGGGGGTAGTGCGGGGTTTGACCCGCTAAAACCCCCACGGCGGCCTAGAGCGCTGGCGATTAGCGGGGGAGCCACGGGAACTCTCAAAGAACA
Organism: Megalopta genalis; assembly: GCF_051020955.1. Lineage (NCBI taxonomy): Eukaryota > Metazoa > Arthropoda > Insecta > Hymenoptera > Halictidae > Megalopta > Megalopta genalis. The sequence goes on along the minus strand of NW_027476113.1, from coordinate 1,626,546 downwards.
CAACCGCGGCTCCCCCTCGCCTGGCCGGCCACCAGGATGGAATGGCGGTGGCCGGCCGCGTCCCGGGGGGGAGATTATCCACCCCCCCATGAATCATCTTGATTCGGCGGTGCGGGGGACCGCACCCCACGCCGCCTCGCCACTCCCAATATGGGGAGGACATCTTCAGTTGGCAGGCGGCGGGCAATTAAACCAGCATAATCTGGTACACCCGCCGCCCGCCTATTCTCAGCTGCTCGGGGGGGGGGGCTCTAGGCGTGGGCGCACACGCCGCACCCCCCGCTCACGGCGACCCTGCTCGGCAGCCACCTTCTGCAACATTACCTGTTCGCAGAAGGCGATGGCTGCCGCCCATTTTCTCGGGCTCTCCAGCATGGCCCCAACTAAGCTGGAGAGATCGAGGTCGCGACCAACTTCCCTTCTTAGGACTCGGCGCAGCACTGAAAAGGCGGGGCATACCTCCAGTGTACTTTATTCTCTACCTGCTCTCTGGCAAAGTGATATTTAATATCGATATGTTTTGATCTTTTGTGACTAGTTGGGTTGTTTGCAATACTAATACAACCATTATTGTCTTCATAGATTACAATGGATTCTGATATATTTACTTTGATACTGGTTGCTAAAGATTTTAACCATAATGCTTCTTTAACTGCTTTAAATAAAGCCATGTATTCAGCCTCAGTCGAAGAGACCGCGACTGATGATTGCTTTTTCGTATTCCAACTAATTGTATATTTTTCGAACAATTTAAATATATAACCAGTTGTGTCGTTTCCATCCCAATCTGAATCAGCATACCCTGCTGTCTATCAAGATGTTATCATGTGTACCTCTTGTGTACGTTAGTTTGATATCTGTCGTGCCTTTCAAATATCTTAAAACTCTTTTAAGACAAATCCATAATTTCTTATTTCTTTTATTTGTATATCTGCTCAAAATGCTCACAGCTACACATAGATCAGGTCGCGTACAGATCATAATATTGTATACGTGCCGAGGGCCAGGCAGTTTGGGTGGCCGGAGGTTGCATGCAATTGGAATCTTTTTGGATGAGGTGCGTAGACCAGCCAATGTTTATTTCGACACGGATGGCTACCTTCAAAGGGGTTTGGATAAGGTGGTTGGAGGAATTGGTGTTAGGGTGCCTCGTAACTTTGTTAAAAAGAAATAAAGATATACCTCGAGCGGCTGAGGTATACCTTGGTGGGTTCTTACCTATTACTGGTTCGAAGCAGGAGATGGTAATAATTGAAGTGGAAACCAAAAAACTGGTAGAAACTAATTTATTGCGCGCTGGGTTTAACAAGTGTGAGTGTGTGTTTGTGGACTCTAAACGCGCTCTCAGTTTTTCGCACTGAGCCGGCGGGGGCTTTCGATTCTAGGCTGTTACCTCTGAGATTTGGTTGAAAGAGAATTTAACTCGATCTTGCTAATGTTTCCGTCTCAACGAATGTCACGAAACTAGCCCGCTTCCCGGTCGCGTTAGAGCCCTTTATATACTAAAATTTTATGGGAAAAATGGTAGTGGCGGTGTTGCTACGTGGTCCGGTTCCAGAACGTTCGTCGTCGTACCCCCTCGGAGGCACTCGACTCACGATATACAAATCCACCCCCGACTGGCTGCCGCCAGCCTGGCGTATGCCTTCAGGAAGGAATATAAAAAATACGTGGGAAGATTCCTCGTATGTTACAATATACATCAAACAACCAATAACATTTCGACAAGGTGCCTCATATTGTTCGTCTGAATTCAGGGCTTCATAATTAAGCTTACTTTCAAGTGGAGTATTTATGGGTTTACAATTATCCATATTAAATTTCTTCAATATTTTTCTAATATAAGTACTTTGGTCTAGAGTTATATTTTCTCCAGTCCTTTCAATTCTAATGAAACTGTTCATTACCTGTTCATTAAGTAGTCTTTGAAATTATTCATCGTTACGATATTAGCTGTCGCAACTACCAAATGATCGACGTACAAAACTACATAGATATTTTTAGAAATATCTCCTTTATCTAAAATATAAGTACAACGGTCAACTGGGGAATTCTGAAAATCTTTTTAAGAGCCTTTTCGAATTCTTCAAACCAGCATCTTGCTGCTTGTTTTAATCCATACAAAGCTTTATTTAATTTACAAACTTGATTCTGTTTGTTTTCAATTCCCTCAGGTACTCTCATATAAATTTCCTCCTTTAATATACCGTTTAAAAATGCGGTTTCTACATCCATATGATGGATTAATAAATTAAATTGATTAGCATAAGCAATTATAAATCTGAAACTTGAAATCCTTGCAATCGGAGCAAAGGTTTCATTATAATCTACTAAATACTTTTGGCTAAACGCTTTTGCAACCAGCCGAGCTTTATATCTTAATGGGTTTACAAATTTATCATCTTTTATCGTAAATACCCATTTACAATTTATTATATTTCTATTGCTAAGACTTGGTACTAATGTCCAAGTTTTATTCACCATAAGAGAATTAATTTCTTCTCTAATAGCTTGTTCCCATTGTTCACTATCATTTCTGTTATTTGTTTCCTGATATGATGCAGGAGTTTCACAAACTACCGATTGTGCACACATCATATAATCAATCGGCATGTCCTCTTCATCATATGAAATGTGCGGTTTCCTTTTAATCCTATCACTCCTTTTTGGTTCTGATAACATTCTTTTACTGCTATTTGTACTATCTGTATTTGTACTATTCTGAGAAGAAGACCTATCTACTGTTATTTCAATATTATCATTATGGAATTTTTCATTGATTCTGTTTGAATTTATACTCTCTAGTTTATCTGTTTTTCCATCAACAGACTTACTAGGATCACCCACTGATTTTGACTTTACGTCAGAAACATCAGTTTTATTTCCGATATTTTCCGAACTTAAACTATCTGGTTTGCCATTATCAGATTTCTTTAATTCCTTTATTGAGTTTGACATTACGTCAGAAATTTCAATTTTATTTTCAGATTTTTCACAACTAATCTCTTTAACATTTGCTACCGGCCTTGACTTTAGGAAATTAACTTCGTCAAATATTGTATCTCTGACAACGAAATACTTTTCCTTTTCACGTCCCACACTCTATACCCGTTTGTTTCATAGCCTGCTAGTATTCCTTTCCATGACTTTTCGTTACATTTGGTTTTACTAGTTTTATCATGCACATATACCGTAGAATCAAATATTCTTAAATATTTTATTTGTGGAAGGAGTGATTGGACCGCATACGTCCGAATGTACTATAAACAAAGGTCTTTTTACATGATCTTTATCTTTTTCCTTTTTAAATGGCAATCGTGCTCGTTTTCCATTAACGCAAGCTTCGCATAAGTTATTATTTGGTATTATTTTATTTACCAATTCGACATCGCTAATCATTCCTTTATTTCTTAACTCTAAGAATTTACTTTTTTCAATATGTCCCAAGCGTTCATGCCATAGTTCAAAATTACCTTTGTTAATACTGTACATTTGGACTGAGTTTACTTGTTCATGCTTTATTTTAAAATCTATTGTAACAAGATTGTTCGAGGACTTACCCCTGATGATCACCTTACCGGATTTAAAAATCTGTACACCTTGTTTATCAAATACAATCGTATTACCCATACTTTGCATCTTTGATACAGAGAGCAAGTTATATGGTACTTCCGGCGAATATAGGACGTCCTTCAATTCTCCTGCGACTCCTATGTCACTGACTACGTCCAGTGTATCCCTTTTTGTTGTCATGATGTATTCTCCAGATTTTGTCACTGATATCCTGATCGGTGTCTTCAGCTCCTCGTTTTGCTAAGTCCTCCCTATTGATGATATGGTCGGACGCTCCTGACCAACCCGTTCTCATCTATCTTCAGTGCATTGCACATATCCTGCCATGAATGCAAATCCATCTGTATTTGCAGCATTTGTATTTTGCTGCACACACTGCACTGTTTGTAATGTTCTCCTGTTTTCGCTATTTTTATAGTCCATGGTTCTCTTGTGGTAGTAACAATCCTTCTTTATATGTCCTTTTCTTCCACACTGGTAACATTTTGTCACATGTGTTGCTTTTGTCTTCATGTTCGTAGACGTTTTATTTCGTATTTAAAAATTTCCACGTTTTTTTGTTTTTATAGGAAAGTCTTGATTAGTGAATCTCCTTTTATTATTATTTTGTTTAATTGCCTGGAGTATCTTTATACTTGAATCGGCATTCTCATTTAACAATTTCACCTCATGATCCAATAGCCTGGTTTTTACGAATGCAATACTTAAGTTGTCTTCAGCTAAAGTTTCAATAGCTGTTATCATTCCATCATAAGATGATGGAAGCGTTAATAACAAATGAGAAATTACATCTATCTCTTCTAATTTTCCTCCAGCTGCTTTCAATTCAGTGATTAGGCCATCAAATGTCGTGAAGTGTCTCATCAATGGGGTATCACTTTGCAATTTTATACTCAGTAATTTCTTTTGCAGAGCCAGTTGAGTGGTACACACGAGGTGTCATGCACACCAGAAAATTAAAACGGCTGCCACGGTTAAACTTCATATTATTTCGGGTCCGAAAAATTAGTAAATATTCTTCAGACGTTCTAAAGTAAAGGTGAACAGCGTTTTTCTTAAAAATATCACTGCTATGTAGTAAAAAAATCCGGTAAGTTCTCGCCTTGTGACTTGTTCAATACTTCGAACGCGGCTCGAGTCCGTCCCGACCTTCTGTTAAAGCCTCGTGCTGCGGACTCTCTCGCGGACCCTCTCCCTCGCACCGTCACCTCTCATTGGCCAGTGTTTTTCGTTAATAACTCGTAAACAAAGCCCCAGATTGCATTTTCGCAAAGGAAAAAGTTACTTCAAATGACCTCAGCTACCCCTCATTTTTGGCTGTTAAAATAATCGTCGAACACCCTGTATAGCGGTATTTTTGATATACAGTTTACATCACCGTCGGTGCGTGTTGACGAAACCGGCGGAAACGTAATCTGATATTTTCGAATCTCAGTCCTAAGTAAACTATAAATTAATTTTTGTCCGAGGCTAAAGTTTCTTTTTCGACAATCGGAGACAATAAATTCTATTTCGGCGACGAGGGTGAGGAGATAAAGATCCCGGACGGCTCGTACGAACTGGGGGCGATCAACGCTTACTTGAGGCGTGAGATAAGCGCGCGGTATCCTTCTCCAGCCAAAGATAACAACGATGTAGAATATCCGCTGATCCTACGAGCGATCAACAATACTATGAAAAGCGAAATTAAAAGCGCATATAAGATAGATTTTACAAAACCCGACACCGTGGGTCCAATCCTAGGATTCTCTAGGAATCGCATTCTATCACCGAACACGTGGCATGTATCGCACACTTCCGTGAATATCATTAACACGAATATTATTCGAATAGAATGCAACGTAACCACCGGTTCGTACGATAACGGGAAACTGATTCACACGATACACGAATTCGCGCCTAACATGTCGCCGGAGTATAAAATATCGGAAACACCGGCACGAGTCATTTACCTCCTGATCGTTACACGATCAATGGAAGATTTAACGATTCGCATCGTGGACCAGTCTGCACGTTTGATTGATTTTCGAAACGAAGAAATCACGGTTCGGCTGCACGTTCGTCGAATCGTCTCATAACCTTGACATAGCCGTTATGTTAATTCATAATATTAATAATAGGATATCGAATACGTCGAACATAAAAAACGGCGCGCCATTTCGACAATAAGGAGAAGAAGAAGACGAGGAAACTAACCGAAACGTGGAATATTTGCGATCTTTGGGATTCATCGTTACCAAGTAATCGAACTCGCTTCACCGCCATGTCCGACGACATTCTGAACATCTCTGAGGCACCAATCTTCGACAATCGAATAACTACGATCGACATGCACACCTACAATACGTACGCCAACACAACGTTTGGAAACAGTGATGAGATAAGAATACCCATTCAACATCAAGACTTGTACACTCTTCCGTGTAAAAGCTTCCTATACGTGGAGGGAAGACTCAGCCTACCAGGAGGATCGACCAACGACACGGTGGCTCTAGAGAACAATGCGGTAGCGTTTATGTTCGACGAGATACGTTATGAACTGAACGGAGTGGAAATCGATCGGTCCAGAAATCCCGGTACAACGACGATCTTGAAGAATTACATCAGTCTGAACATTACGAAGAGCAACGCGCTTGTGATGTAAATTTTCACACTTAGATATATAAAAAACTTTATTTCATTCAAGCGGGTTACGCCTGAATGTACAATACAATAAATGAACACAGTACAAATTTTAATAGTAACGACGGACAGCAATTTGATGTGTATGGGTCAAAACCCTGATTCCAACTCAATGGTCTGTCTTTGATGTGCGGTGATTTTATACAGGCTCTTATCTCGCTCCACGTGGAGCAGGCTCTTATCTCGCTCCACGTGGATCGTAGTCGGCTGGACCTTAACCGGATGTTGTTATGATGGTGTAACGGGGCGTGTAGGCTGTCACACGCTGTCCAACGCGGGCTGGATATACAGAAACGATGATCAACGGAGGGAAACTCTCACCGTAACGCTTACGAATTTGCTACATTTCAACTTTTGCGTGCATATGAACACATTGCTAGACTTCTGCGAAGATTACAAACGCGTTGTAATAAATGCTCGGCACGGATTGATTTTGATTCGCGCGCGCAACGACGCTAACGCTTTACGAAGCTGGTCCGACAATGCGAAACCTGTCCTGGATTTGTATCAAATTCAATGGAGAATGTCGCACGTCGCTTTGAATGAAATACACAAGTTGTCGATGCTGCGTATTCTTGAGAGCGAAAGAACGATCAGCATGGGTTTCCGTTCGTGGTAACTGTACAAGTATCCGATGCTGCAAACAACCACGAAGCACACGTGGGCGATAAAAACAGCTCCGCAAATGAAAAAACCGTGGTACGTGACAATCGCGTTACAAACCGAAAGGAAAAACGATTTAAAGATAAACCCTACCCAATTCGATTCGTGCTTATTATCCAATATTCGACTTTTTCTGAACTCGGAAATGTATCCCTATTTTCGATTGATGCATATGCTTTTACACAGCAAATTTACAAATTAAAAAATATTTTAAACTTTGTATTACATTTTTTTTATTCATCGTTGACGCCACCACCCTCGTTGTCGTCGTCATCGTTGATGGACAAAACGGACATTGCGCGCTAAACATATACATAACGTTGTTCGAGGATCGTACGGACAATTCCTGGACCAAAAGCGATGCTCCAACATGGGTTTGTCCCCGGCTTCCCACCAATAGAGTCCTATGCCGCACGCGAAGCATTCCACGAAATCATCCTCCCTCAGATAATAAAATCCAGCGATCGCGAGCTTCTCCGGCTTAATAAACGGGATCGGCCAATTTTCAAAGCTGCTAAGCCTGTCCTCTTCGCACCGATAATCCATACGTTCCTACGGTCTCTCTCTCTCTCTCTCTCTCTCTCTCTCTCTACAAAAAGGCGCCATAGAAATAAAAAATAATTCTAACTAAAAAAAAAAGAAAAAAAAAATGTGTTACCTTTCGATTTCATTAGCCACATCTAAAATACACGAATTTCGCTCAAACAACAATGATATTGAATCTTTTCTTTCGAAGTTCGCGTCCAGCAATGAAGCCTGCATGGTATGTGGTATTCTTGATACATTGGTTCCGCGATCAATGAATTGAATTTCGGACAGCCGAGATATTCCAAATTGAAACAGCCAACTCCTATTTTATTTAAAATATCCTTTTCAATATGCCCCCCTTTGTACGCGACGACGGGATCTTTGTAGTCTCGAACGAAATTTTTTATAATAATGCCAATGTCCTCTTGTTGATAATTCTTTTTCCCCTGGAAATTTTTAAATGAAATCCCGTACACGAAATTCGAGACATGCCATGCAGACTTCTGATCGCTTCTGGATAAATCCATGTCGCGAACGTACAATTCGAATTCAAATAATTCATATTCAGCGGTATGAGCATTTACGATGGCTAATTCTTTACAATTAAATTTGTTGGCTACGAAGAAACCGTCCATATCGACAATAAAATCTATTGCGGGCATCTTAAACGTAAACTTACTTTTTGCAAAATATATGTCTATAGCAACACGCACCTTTCCACTGTACGACAACGATCTAATTTGCTCCGCGTTATGCTTCATCTATTTATTAACATACACGCACGCGCACTTCACTCTCCACAACGTCGTAAAAATGCAAGCGCAGCCTCTCTAATCTACCCCTCTCTCTCTCGCTCTCACACTCCAAAACATTTCCTACAATGTAAAAATGCAAGCGCGATAAAAAAACGCCACATGATTAAATTCAATAAGACAAGAAGACCGCTTAGAAATCGTCTCCAGACTCATTACAAATGCGACGCATTCGTCGTGCGCGACGGTAACCGTTGCGACGCATCTATCCTCCATCTCTCTCTCACTCCTAAAAACCGCGCTTCGTTCATAGCGGACCAAGCGGAAGAGAGAGAGAGAGAGAGAGAGAGAAACCGTATCGATGCGTCTATCCCCCTTTCTCACTCCACTAACCGCGCAACGTATATTATTTTTCTAACGTTGACGTAGGCTATAGATTCTGCAATCCTGGTCTTGCAACCTGCTCTTCTGTCCAACCTTTTGTCCCAACACAAATCATCATATTTGGAAATCTTTTTGATTAATTTCTTAAGCTTATTATGCAAAAACTTCATTGTTACAGCAATCAGGTTCGTTTCGTTCTTCTCTTTGAGCATTTGGTAGACTTTCAGATCCAAATCTACTTCAAAGAGATTAAGAAGAATTTCAATGAAATTTCTCAGTACTCTTTCTCCCTCGCCGTTGGAATAATCTTTATCGTCTCCTTTAGTATGTAGTTCTGCTTCAGATAATATTTGTCTCTGGCAAGCTCCTCTAATCATCGAAAGAGAGAGAGAGAGAGAGAGAGAGAGCAACGGAGGCAGAATAATACAAAAATCTTGATCTAGAAACAGTTCTCACGGTAGTTGTTTTGATTTAAACAAAAGTAACCATATTCTTAATTTAATGATAAAATATATGAAAGTATATACTAATTAAAGTGATATTATCCGACATAAAATAATGTCTTTAATTATAATCTTTAATCATTTTTGCTGCTGGTTAATATAGTAGATTTGATATGTTTGGATTAAATGGATTACCAGATCTATCATCTGATGCTGCTGCTCTAAAATGATTTGTTATTAAAGAAAAGATTTTCATTTTTAGTTAGATAAAAAATGTAAAGGATAAACAGAAACAAGAGAAGCTTAATCAACCTTTGGAAACATTAAGAAAGAAATTGCCTGAAGACTTTAGATAGGAGCTGCTGCGGGTAAAGTAGATTGTTTTCTTTTTCTTTTTTTCTTTTTTTCTTTTTTTCTTTTTTTTTTGAGGATCTGATTACAGGCAGTAGAGGATTCAGTATAATGTCTTTGCAGGAAAGTTGCAAGCAATATGCGCAACAAGTTAATCAGTCGAAGAAAGGCTCATGTTTGGGAAATGCTGTAAAAGAAGGATATGAAAACTTTGTGGATATATTCCACACATTGAATTTACTGCAGAAGACATTGGAAATATGGGTTCCGGTCCAGAAATAAGAAATCTAAAGTTGAAAAATGTTCTATGCGGAAGTCCTGAAATTGAAGGAAAAATGGTGGTAATATTATTTACATGATGAATTACAGGAATCATTTTGTACCACTTCTTAGTAATATTGAAAAAGATATAAAGAGAAGCATGAAAGTTTCTAGAGAGGAAGCTAGTGTTAATGTGATAGATTCAAACTCGAACAATATTTCCAAATCTTACATTTCTATGCAACTACGAGATATTAAAAATAACTCGCACAAACAAAGTGGTCATTCGAGGAGTACAAGTAAGGAAAATCATGAAATTGGTGCAAGCTCTAGAAAACGTAAACATACTGTTACGGACAAAGATAGTAAGGTACCAAAAAGTGGGCACATTGATATAAATGATACTAGCAATGAGGATTCGGAATTTCTTAATGATTTACAAGATGGATCTAGACGGGATGGATTGAGTAATGCTTATCAACGTATTCCTCATCAATTGATTGGACTTATGTATCAATTAGACTTGTCGATTCTTTGCTTACTAAGGAAGTCCATATATAAACATAAATATCCTTCATTATCGTTAGCGTTTGAAAAGTCTGATATTGATAAGTTTAGTAACATTGTTCTTTGCTACGAGAAGAAGTCTATCCATCTAGAAATTGAAAATGTAGACAAATATTATACAGATAATAATATTAGTTATGCCAGATTATTTACTAAAGAAAATCGAAGTTTCTCCATGAATAATTACCTTAATAGTTTTGTTAAACATCTAATCTCTAAGACAGATGATTTATCAAATGATATAGAATACCTTGTTATCTATACTAATTCAAGCTTGAATCTTGCGAAAGGAAACAGATTAAAAAGGGGACGATTTAAAAACTTTTATCCGTTTAAATTTGATAGCATGGAAGAACGTGATATCATATTAAGAGACTTTTTCTTTACAAATGATAATCTACAAGGGCGTGGTTTTTATCAATTTGCGCGAGATAAAATAATAAGAGATGAACTTTTAATGCGATTAGAATTTTCGTCCGCTATGCAGACAGTAATAAAAGATAGGAAATATTCCCGGAAAGAAATAAAAGAAGCATTTTTGGATAAATTAGTAGTTGCAGTTAATCAACCTAATAGAGAAGAATTGAACAGCATTATCAAAAGTGAAATGGGAAAAAATAGTAAAGTTCACGACGGTTATGTAGCATTACAAAAAATTGTGTTACGTGATTTAATAGCTTCAGAAAAAGATGGAAAACTTGGAAGTTATATATCTGAAATTACATATGGATCCAATTTATTAATGTCCTTCTTACACAATATGTTCTTGCGTAAAAACATGTTTCTCATCAATTTTGAGGAAAGAAACTATGGCATATCTGTTGACGTCACTATCAATTATAAAGATAGCATTACTTGTATAAAGCCTCACAATGCAAATAATAGTATTGGTTATTATCAGTTATTTCCTTCTAAACGGCAGGAGAAAAAGAATACATTTTCTGTGAATAAGTGCTTCGCTCTTTTCATTGAAAAATTAGAAAAGGATGAAAATATAAAATATTTTGTCATCTATACTAATGCAGACCTAAATCTTACAGAAGAAAAGAAATTCAAATATGAACGATCTAAAAATTTCTATCCTTTACAATTTACTAACATAAATATTAAAAAAAAGGATATAAGATTTTAAACGATTGTTTTTGTATAAATGAGAATGGTCTTTATCAATTTTCGCAAAAAGAAATGACAAGGCTTTTAAATTTGTTAAAGCTGCCACCTTTTTGGCAGAAAGAAAAAGAAGAAGGAAGACTTTAAAAAGAAATAAAAGAGAAATTTTTAGATAGACTAATATTTGCAGTTAATCAGTGTGACAAGTAAGCATTGAACAGTGTTATTAGAAATGGGATAGATGAAGGTAATGTTCCATATAATTGCGAAGAATTACATGAAATAGCGTTACGTTGGTTAGAATCTCATGAATTTGGCCCTATTACTAAGGGAATAATGGAAAATTTGTTGGGAGATATAAAATATAATAGGTCTAGTTATCAGGAAATTGTAGAAAATATTGATGAAGAAATCAAATTTGCCAGAAGTGTAGTTGGCAGAGAAGGAATATCTGCATTTTATCAATTTTTAAGTTTCTTAATTAAGGGAGAAGGGAAAATATGTCTGGAGGTACTAAAGAAGGAAAGAATAAATTTAACTACTATGTCGAGTATTTTGCATGTGACAGGAGCTAACGCTGCAAAAGCCTTTAAAGACCTATATGACCTATGGTTTGATGAAGAAGGAAGTAAAACACAATATCTAAAAACTCTAGACAAAGAAGAGATAAATCAAAGTAATATTTCCAGTATTTTGAGTGGAGCAGGAGCTAACGCTGCAAAAGCCTTTAAAGACCTATATGACCTTTTGTTCGATGAAGAAGGAAGTAAAACACAATATCTAGAAACTTTAGAGAGAGAGGAGATAAATCTAAGTAATATTTCTAGTATTTTAAGTGGAGCAGGAGCTAACGCTGCAAAAGCCTTTAAAGACTTACATATCCTTTGGTTTGATGAAGAAGGAAGTAAAACACAATGTTTAAAAACTCTGGAGAAAGAAGGAATAAATCTAACTAATATTTCCAGTATTTTGAATGTAGCAGGAGCTAATGCTGCAAAAGCTTTTAAAGGCTTATATGATCTTTGGTTTAATGAAGAAGGAGGTAAAACACAATATTTCAAAACGTTAGAAAAGGAAGGGATACGTCTATCTAATATTTCCAGTATTTTACATGGAGCAAGAGCTAAAGCTCCTGAAACTTTTACAAATTTATATGATCTTTGGTTTGATAAGGAAGGAAACAAAAGACTATATATAAAAACTTTAGAAAACGAGAAGATAAATCTGTCTAATATGTCCAGTATTTTGAATGGTGCAGGAGCTAACGCTGCAGAAGCTTTTAAAGATTTATATGACTTTTGGTTTGATCCAAGAGGAAATCAAACACAGCGTTTGAAACATTTTATTGAAGGGGTCGGTGATGAGGGAAGTAACTTTACGTTGCATAACTTGTCTAGCATATTAAGTAGAGCAGGAGGCAAGGCTAAAGGTGCTTTTCAAGAGTTGCACAGCGTTTGTTTTAATAGCAAAGGACAAAGAACAGAGCTTTTAGAGGACTTCTACAACGCAGGTTTTAGACCAAGTAACTTATCCTCTATACTATGTGGAACAGGAGCTCATGCTTCTTTTACTTTGAAACAACTGCATAATATTTCTTTTAATAAGAAAAGAAAGGAAACACAGCTTTTAAAGGATTTTTACAATGTGGGTTTTAGGCCGTGCGATTTATGTGGTATATTGAGTGCAGCAGCGAATAGTTTAAAAGAATTTCATGATTTTTGTTTTATAAACGAAACAAAAAAGTATTTGAATCGTTTCTTAATTGAGAAGAAAGGTTTTACACCAAAAAATTTATCTAAAATATTGCATGGAGCAGCAACTAAGATTTGTTCTGCTTTAAAAGATTTTCATGATATCTGTTTTGATGGGAATGGAAACAAAACACAACTTTTAAATGATTTCCATAAAGCAGGCTTTATGCCGTGCAATTTATCTAACATATTATCCATGACAGGAGATAATGCTACTTCCATTTTAAGAAATTTCCATAAATCTTGTTTTAATAAAGAATCATTTTTAAATCATTTCTTAGCTGAGAAAGAGCTTTTTATGCCAAAGTATTTATCTAAGATTTTATATGGAGGAGGACTTGGTACTTGCCATACTTTTGAAAAGTTGCATGATCTTTGCTTTGATAAGGCAGGAAATAAAACAGATTATTTAAATAATCTTATAAAAAATAGCTCGCCGAATGCGATACTTAATATACCATATAAAAAAGTAAAAAAAAATTAAAAAAGCTCCTTTGCTTTCTTAGTAGAAACGGGCCAAAGACAAGATTGGGGTAGTTCACAACAAAATGATCCTAAGAGAAAAACCCGTAAGTGTACTAGTAATCAGAGTAAGAGCAAAGGAGGTAGTAAAAATAGCAACAAGCTCTCTGGGATCTTCTAGATAAAAGAGGAGTTAGCTAGAGAATATCTTGATAGCCCGAGAAATAGCAAGAACATAGAAGAAGTGGTACAAGTAACCAATGTAATTCCTTTTGTAGTTCGAAAACGTGAAATTGAAGAAGCACAGCAAACATGCAGGCCGTAGCAATCTTTGCTAAAACAATTGGTTAAAGGAGCAATTAATTTTATAATCCACGAGCTCGCTCTTGATTTTTCTGCTTGTGAAAACACCTGAAATTCATCTAAATCATTTAATAGTGGAAACAGTTATTTTTTCCTTGAGCCTTTTTGACCTTATAAAAACATAAAGTTAATTATTGTCGATGAAGAGCATGATTCGTCTTTCAAAAATAAGAACAGGAAATTATATACATACAATGCTCGAGATATGGCGATAATTTTAGCCAAATTTGAAAATATTCCGATCATTTTATCATCGACTTCTCCACTGTTTGAAAGGATCCATCATGTTAATAACGGGAATTGCAATCACGTGATGTTAACTAAGCGATTTGATGATGCAAATGGAACAGGCTATTAACGATACCTACAAGGAAGGGCTTTCTCCCACAATAATATGTTAATTTTGTTATATAGAAGAGGATAATTTATTTTTGTTAATTTTTTAAAGATTATTTGAGTAGTCTCACCGAAATATTTGTTTATAATAATAGATTTTAATTGTTAATTCGTCCACCGATAAGTTAAGATAGAGTTTGAATAAAGTTTATATATTGGGAGAAATAACGCTTTTTTTCCACCTTCACCGATGCGAGCCCCAGTGTTACATTTTTCTAAACTGCAGAGGAAAGACGCAACTAGCAAGCAATTCGTAAAATTGTAGATATGAAATTCGGCAGGGAGCGAACAGCTCGCTTTGCCAGTCCAGTTCTCTATAAGATTAACACTAGCTTCCTCTCTAGAAACTTTCATGCTTCTCTTTATAACTTTTTCAATATTACTAAGAAGTGGTACAAAATGATTCCTGTAATTCATCATGTAAATAATATTACCACCATTTTTCCTTCAATTTCAGGACTTCCGCATAGAACATTTTTCAACTTTAGATTTCTTATTTCTGGACCGGAACCCATATTTCCAATGTCTTCTGCAGTAAATTCAATGTGTGGAATATATCCACAAAGTTTTCATATCCTTCTTTTACAGCATTTCCCAAACATGAGCCTTTCTTCGACTGATTAACTTGTTGCGCATATTGCTTGCAACTTTCCTGCAAAGACATTATACTGAATCCTCTACTGCCTGTAATCAGATCCTCAAAAAAAAAAGAAAAAAAGAAAAAAAGAAAAAAAGAAAAAGAAAACAATCTACTTTACCCGCAGCAGCTCCTATCTAAAGTCTTCAGGCAATTTCTTTCTTAATGTTTCCAAAGGTTGATTAAGCTTCTCTTGTTTCTGTTTATCCTTTACATTTTTTATCTAACTAAAAATGAAAATCTTTTCTTTAATAACAAATCATTTTAGAGCAGCAGCATCAGATGATAGATCTGGTAATCCATTTAATCCAAACATATCAAATCTACTATATTAACCAGCAGCAAAAATGATTAAAGATTATAATTAAAGACATTATTTTATGTCGGATAATATCACTTTAATTAGTATATACTTTCATATATTTTATCATTAAATTAAGAATATGGTTACTTTTGTTTAAATCAAAACAACTACCGTGAGAACTGTTTCTAGATCAAGATTTTTGTATTATTCTGCCTCCGTTGCTCTCTCTCTCTCTCTCTCTCTCTTTCGATGATTAGAGGAGCTTGCCAGAGACAAATATTATCTGAAGCAGAACTACATACTAAAGGAGACGATAAAGATTATTCCAACGGCGAGGGAGAAAGAGTACTGAGAAATTTCATTGAAATTCTTCTTAATCTCTTTGAAGTAGATTTGGATCTGAAAGTCTACCAAATGCTCAAAGAGAAGAACGAAACAAACCTGATTGCTGTAACAATGAAGTTTTTGCATAATAAGCTTAAGAAATTAATCAAAAAGATTTCCAAATATGATGATTTGTGTTGGGACAATAGGTTGGACAGAAGAGGAGGTTGCAAGACCAGGATTGCAGAATCTATAGCCTACGTCAACGTTAGAAAAATAATATTCATTGCGCGGTTTGTGGAGTGAGAAAGGGGGATATACGCATCGATACGGTTTTTTTAATAAAAAAATTGTCCTTTCTACATCCGAAGCCCCCCAGCTTAGACTTTTCTGAATCGATATATCCAACTCTCGAACTGCTTACTCGAATATAGGCACGTCCATCTTGCTTGAAACGAACAGTTGTCACGAAGATATTCTGCCGCGCGCTAGGTTACTAGACCAGGGGAAGGTGGCGTGCGGGGCAGTCGTGAGCGGCGCGGCAGTTGCAGCAAGAACGCTCGTCGAGTAATCGGGTAGGTGATGTAGGAATTTTAATATATAATAATATATATTAAAATAATAATAGATTTTTTTTTCATTATACTATAATAAACTAAGAATAATAAAAACGTAAGGATGAATAATTATAGGAAATCAGAAAAAAAGTTTGATTTTGTCGGACAGTGCTAGTGGGATAGGATGTGATATGTAGATAATGCGAAGTAAACAACTAATTTAAATGTAGTTCGTTTATTTAAAAAACTGATGGTGATGGAGCAATTCGTAAATAAAATGAACAACAGAAATAATAAAAACGATCCTTTTATTAATTAATAAAAATTCAAAACGTATTTACAACTCCCCCCTCCTCCCCCTCCTCGTCCTCCTCTCCCTCCTCTTCCTCCTCTTCCTCCTTTTCCTTTCCGTTCTTTGCCCCTTTTTTGAGGGCCATAAATAGTTGTTTTGAACAGTTTTTTGAGCTCTCTCTGCAACGTATAAGTATATATTATTATTATAATTTGTTACTATACATATTACTATATTATATTATATATAAAAGTATTTTTCATTTACTTACATCGGCCGCCACCACGTTTGCCAGGTTAGGCCTGGCTACCCCTCTGGCCAATTGGCCCAATATGTTCCTCCACTGGGACTGTAACATAACAGCAGAATTAGAAATATATATATTATAAATATACATTCTGTTGTGCACACTTATATTGCATATACTTACAGCCCTCCCGGACTCGTACGCGGCAGCGATTTCTCGCTGCCGCGCTAGTATTGAGTCCAGCGACTCGTTCGCGGCGGAGGTGTCCGTCGCTGCTGAGGTCGCCGTTGATGCTGCGGCGGTGTTCGCCGCTGCTGAGGTCGCCGTTGATGCTGCGGCGGTGTTCGCCGCTGCTGAGGTCGCCGTTGATGCTGCGGCGGTGTTCGCCGCTGCTGATCCGGCGGATGCGTTTTCTTCTTCTAGCTGCATTTCCTGCATTTTTTGTTCGACTTCTCGTTCCATATTTCTGCAAAAAAAATAATATTATTAAAATAAATTGCTACACAATTACTAGAACAAATTTCCACAATACTAAATTTTATCGCGTTATAAATTCGAAATAAAATCAATTGAATCGTTTGCATACCAGATGGTTCTAAAAAAACAGGATCGAAAAACGCCAAAGAGCGCGATCGCGCTCCTTCGATTACATAACTAATATTTTAACTTATATTTAACGAAAAATATACTACATGTATATGCCCTGGCTTTTCTCAACCCAAAATCTGAAGAGCGCGAAAGTGGCTCGTGGTACGCAAACGTTTCAAAACTTTGAAATTCTAGTGCCACATACATAGTTTATATATTAGTATGTACTTACTTGCAATTTCTTCGTGGTTTCTTACTCCTCCAAGGGTTCAGCGTTGAATGAAACTGCGACCCTTCGCAGCTCGAAGTTAGGCCCAGTGTCGGTCTCGGAGCCGTGTTTGTGGTGGGGGGATTTTCAAAATGGGACTACATGATGCGCCAATGGTTCAAATAGTATGATTGGTTGTCTGCCAATGGTTCAAATAGTATCATTGGTTGTCTGCCAATGGTTCAAATAATATCATTGGTTGTCTGCCAATGGTTCAAATAGTATCATTGGTTGTCTGCCAATGGTTCAAAAAATATCATTGGTTGTCTGCCAATGGCAATGTCCAATGGTAGCATCGCAAGCATACCCTGGTCCAAATCATGATCCCACACAACGGTTGCTTTCCCTATTTCGAATTTCCCGCTACCGCTGTTTGCAGTTCGAAAATGATTTGTTTACACTTTCGTAGGCGATAAAGCTACATGTATTAGTAGTATCGTAACGTGACTCGCATTCAGCTGTTCTCTGCGTTTTTACGTCGCGTTCAGTAGTGATTTGTTCTCCAAGTGATACGGTCTAGGAGTGCAAAGCGCGCGATGTTTATTTCTTATAATTTTAGATTTTTTCTATTTCATTCTATTTCATTCTACTTCATTCTATTTTATTTTATTCAATTCTATTCTTTTTGATTCTACTTTTATATTCTACTCTATTTGGCATTATTCTACTACATTTCATTGTAAACAATAGAAACAGATAAATTTAACAATTTCAAAAGTGTAACGAAACGATGCCAAAGGTTGTGAATTCAATGAATTGGGAGGATGTGGTTTCTTCCCAATTGTTTAGACGTATGAAGGGGGGTGCATCGAAAAAACTGACCTTGACCACACCAATATACAGCAAAAGAAAAATTATGAAGGAGAGGTAAGTGAGCATTTTGTTTCGTTACTATGATTTCGGTAATATGTTTCGATATAATTTAAATGGTAAGAGCAAAAGTTCTCATTACTGCTGGAAATACATTTTTTCGCTTTCTCGCTTTTGTACTTCCATTTCTCGGATTTTTATGATATTGATATATGCTGTAGTCCATATTCAATCATTAGAATGAAGTTGCAAAACAAAATCGACGGGTCGAAGTAGCTGATTAGTGTCATTTATACGTCATTTATATTTCACGTAAATTTCTGTATCATCGAAAACACTGACATCGAGATATCCCTTCCTTTTTTTGGGATCTTCGTCACGTACAAATGCTTTCCCGGTTGTATGGACGGATGTTCGTATTGTTTGACGAACAGATGGGGTCGAAAGGAAATTTTGGGATTATTGTCGTAAAGAAAGCTGATTGCCTTCGTGTGTCCCTAAAGAAAGAAATTAGAAGGCCGAGGATCTGGAACTCGGCCGCGTACGGCACGCAGATGGGAAGGTTACAATTTCCGCGTCCGACAATTCATTCCCTCCCACGGTGAGGGCCCACTGCAGATATTATTTCAATACGTATTCTGCATTTGTTTGCAACAAACGTTTTCTCTTCAATCTTCTGCAAAGAGCGTAGCCGATTCAAGATGGTCAAAATTGTCCTTACAGGTTTTTCAAATGAGTACTATACCGTTCGATCTAAATAAATTGATATTATTAATTAAATAATGTGAGCCAGTCACTGTGCCGTTGCAACCATTTCGAATCATAACCTGCAGTAAGCCGTTCAATCTTTCCATTTTAATTGAACACTTGCAAATGATAACGATGACAATACAAGTAGCAACGATTTGTTGCATAGCAATACGGCCCACCGGTCATCAAAAACCTAGCTGCGCAAAATTTCAACCCGGTTGCAAGCTGTGGTTATCTCTGACTATCACGAAGTAAAATAATACAAAATTTATTGTATACGTATCTATTATTTAAAAAATATAATATTATATATTAGAGTTTAGACTTATTTAAGATGAATTTTATGTTGATTACTAATGTGGGATTAATTTATAATAGAGTTGAATTTAATTTTTATTTTGATTTCGGTTCGAGAGATATGAAATTATCTAATTGAATAATTGAATTTGATTTCTAATATACAGTTACGGGGTAATTTTCGTAGAAATAAATAATTGAGTTATAGCTAATTAGTACTATGATTGTAATAATATCATTTATTTTATTTAGGTTCATTTGATTGAATTATATTGAACTGTTAATTATGAATTAATTTGCTTTGTTGGAGTGAGAATATATATATATATATATATATATATATATATATATATATATTTTAATTGCGGCTAAAAAATTGGCTATAGAATATTTTTCATACATACAATTTATGAAGTCATCTAAAAATTTAAATAGTTTTCATACGAGTGAAAAGTAGAGATTAATTTTTAATATTACATGAAAGTTTGAATAAGAAATTTAAATTAAATAATGGTAAATTTAGTGCGCCAGCACCAACGGTTAAACTGCTGTTATTCGTTAATTTTAAGAATTTTTAGGGGCTTCAGTTATCTCGATAGTAAATTTTAATAATTATCTAGGTTGAATAAATTTATGTGAACCGTACAAATTGCCCACCACTTTCATTATAAATGGAATAAATCGTAACGTTGTAAAAGTATGGGAAAATGTTTTCATTAAAATTTTAGTTTAACAATAAGTGTTTCATTTACATTGAAAGGATTCTGAATGAGGAAAATTTTATTATTTGCACAAATTATAAATATTATTGATTTCTTAATTTAATATATTTGAAAAAAGGAATTACATGATTATAAGTTATAGTATTTATTTACGAATAAATTTAATGATTTTAAAATGTGTGTGCGTGTGTTGTAGAAGAAGAAAGTAATATTAGTATAAGTAAAAGTGATTTTTTCGTACTTTTTGTATCAGGGTTAATTAAAATTAAGTTAGTGTTTTTAATTATCTCGAAAGTAAAAGAGTTAATTTAATATTTCTGTTATGTATCATAATAATTATTAATACTGAATTGATGAGTTTATATTGGAAGAAAATCCTAACTTTGGCATTGTTAGTTGTTACATTTTTTATTGGAATTTTTTATTCTTTTCTTTTTTACGGACATTATTATTTCATACTTTTAAATATATTTATTCATTTATCCTACATCAAATTGAATTGGTTAGTTTAGGGTATTCAATAATAAATGAAATAAATAATAGTTCATTGTCATATAAAGTATTAAAGTCGTGTAAAGAATTAAGTTTAGATTTATGATAATTGAAGATTTAAATTTTTATTAAAATTAATCAGTAAAATTAAATGATTTGTATTTCATAACAATTTTATTACTTTGTTGTAATATAATTTAACTTAACTGGATAAATTTATTTTAAAACTAATTTAAAATTGGACTTTTAAAATTAGAATATTTAAATTTTCAGTAGTTTCAATCAATAAAATTAAATATTTTGTATTATGATAATTAGACCGCATTTCCAATATTTTCACGTGGCCCGCGGGTGGTCTGGTCTGCCGATAGGACCCACGGCGGACAGTCGCATGAATTGGGGAAAAACCGTAATTCGTTTTCTATGGCCATAAATCCGGTCGACGGGCTAACGATGCATACTGTCAATGTCGTACTAAGAGAAAGAAACAGTTGTGCGTTTGTCGTAAATTATGTTGAGTGCGAGCGGCGATTGTGTCGCGCCTTCGACTGACGAAATACACACGAACAGGCACTCGAGGCGCCAATAGTGTTTGGTTTCCTGGATCGCAGACAAAAAATATATATTGCCGGGTATAAATCTAATGATAGATTCTTTCAGAAAATTGAAAAAACCGAAAAATCACAAGAGTAAAGTGCCATTTTCTGTCATTAGATTTCGTTCTAAATGCCTAATCCCTATGTAAAAACGATATTTAAGCAAGAATATCGTACTTTGAAGAAAATCTAATGATTGGTTTTTACAGAAAGTTGAAAAAACCGAAAAATCACTAGAGTAAAGCGCCATTTTCTGACATTATATTTCGTACTCAATACCTAATTCTAATGTAAAATCGTTAGTTAAGCAAGATTCTCGTATTTGAAAAATCTGATGATAGGTTTTTTCAGAAAATTGGAAAAACCGTAAAATCACAAGAGTAAAGTGTCATTTTCTGACATTAGATTTCGTTCTAAATGCTTAATCCCAATGTAAAAACGTTATCTAAGCAAGAATATTGTGTCTTGAAGAAAATCTAATGATAGGTTTTTTCAGAAAATTGGAAAAACCGAAAAATCACAAGAGCAAAGTGCCATTTTCTGACGTTAGATTTCATTCTAAATGCTTAATCCCTATGTAAAAACGTTATCTATGCAAGAATATCGGACTTTGAAGAAAATCTAATGATTGATTCTTTCAGAAATTAGAAAAAACCGAAAAATCACTAGAGTAAAGCGCAATTTTCTGACGTTAGAATTCGTTCTAAATGCTTAATCCCTATATAAAAACGTTATTTAAGCAAGAATATCGTACTTTGAAGAAAATCTAATGTTAGGATTTTTCAGAAAATTGAAAAAAACAGAAAAATCACAAGAGTAAAGTGCCATTTTCTGACATTATATTTCGTACTCAATACCTAATTCTAATGTAAAAGCGTTAGTTAAGCAAGATTCTCGTATTTAAAAAATCTGATGATAGGTTTTTTCAGATAATTGAAAAAACCGAAAAATCACTAGAGTAAAGCGCAATTTTCTGACATTAGATTTCGTTCTAAATGCTTAATCCCAATGTAAAAACGTTATCTAAGCAAGAATATTGTGTCTTGAAGAAAATCTAATGATAGGTTTTTTCAGAAAATTGGAAAAACCGAAAAATCACAAGAGCAAAGTGCCATTTTCTGACGTTAGATTTCATTCTAAATGCTTAATCCCTATGTAAAAACGTTATCTATGCAAGAATATCGGACTTTGAAGAAAATCTAATGATTGATTCTTTCAGAAATTAGAAAAAACCGAAAAATCACTAGAGTAAAGCGCAATTTTCTGACGTTAGAATTCGTTCTAAATGCTTAATCCCTATATAAAAACGTTATTTAAGCAAGAATATCGTACTTTGAAGAAAATCTAATGTTAGGATTTTTCAGAAAATTGAAAAAAACAGAAAAATCACAAGAGTAAAGTGCCATTTTCTGACATTATATTTCGTACTCAATACCTAATTCTAATGTAAAAGCGTTAGTTAAGCAAGATTCTCGTATTTAAAAAATCTGATGATAGGTTTTTTCAGATAATTGAAAAAACCGAAAAATCACTAGAGTAAAGCGCAATTTTCTGACATTAGATTTCGTCCTAACTGCTCAATCCCTATGTAAAAACGTTATTTAAGCAGGAATATCGTACTTTGAAGAAAATCTAATGATAGGTTTTTTCAGAAAATTGAAAAAACCGAAAATTCACAAGAGTAAAGTGACATTTTCTGACATCACATTTCGTTCTAAAAACTTAATTCTAATGTAAAATTGTTATATAAGCAAGATTGTCGTATTTAAAAAATCTAATGATAGATTCTTTCAGAAAATTGAAAAAACCGAAAAATCACAAGAGTAAAGTGCCATTTTCTGTCATTAGATTTCGTTCTAAATGCCTAATCCCTATGTAAAAACGATATTTAAGCAAGAATATCGTACTTTGAAGAAAATCTAATGATTGGTTTTTACAGAAAGTTGAAAAAACCGAAAAATCACTAGAGTAAAGCGCCATTTTCTGACATTATATTTCGTACTCAATACCTAATTCTAATGTAAAATCGTTAGCTAAGCAAGATTCTCGTATTTGAAAAATCTGATGATAGGTTTTTTCAGAAAATTGGAAAAACCGTAAAATCACAAGAGTAAAGTGCCATTTTCTGTCATTAGATTTCGTTCTAAATGCCTAATCCCTATGTAAAAGCGATATTTAAGCAAGAATATCGTACTTTGAAGAAAATCTAATGATTGGTTTTTACAGAAAGTTGGAAAACCGAAAAATCACAAGAGTAAAGTGCCATTTTCTGTCATTAGATTTCGTTCTAAATGCCTAATCCCTATGTAAAAGCGATATTTAAGCAAGAATATCGTACTTTGAAGAAAATCTAATGATTGGTTTTTACAGAAAGTTGAAAAAACCGAAAAATCACTAGAGTAAAGCGCCATTTTCTGACATTATATTTCGTACTCAATACCTAATTCTAATGTAAAATCGTTAGTTAAGCAAGATTCTCGTATTTAAAAAATCTGATGATAGGTTTTTTCAGAAAATTGGAAAAACCGAAAAATCACAAGAGCAAAGTGCCATTTTCTGACATTACATTTCGTTCTACATGCTTAATCCCTATGTAAAAACGTTATTTAAGCAAGAATATCGTACTTTGAAGAAAATCTAATGTTAGGATTTTCCAGAAATTTGAGAAAACCGAAAAATCACTAGAGTAAAGCGCCATCTTCTGACATTACATTTCGTTCTAAATACTTAATGCTAAGGTAAAATCGGTAGATAAGCAAGATTCTCGTATTTAAAAATCTGATGACAGGTTTTTTCAGAAAATTGAAAAAACCGAAAAATCACAGGAGTAAAGTGCCATTTTCTGACATTAGATTTCGTTCTAAATGCATAATCCCTATGTAAAAACGTCATTTAAGCAAGAATATCGGACTTTGAAGAAAATCAAATGATAGATTCTTTCAGAAAATTGAAAAAACCGAAAAATCACAAGTGTAAACTGCCATTTTCTGACATTAGATTTCGTTCTAAATGCACAATCCCTATGTAAAAACGATATTTAAGCAGGAATATCGTACTTTGAAGAAAATCTAATGATAGGTTTTTTCAGAAAATTGAAAAAACCGAAAAATCACAAGAGTAAAGTGCCATTTTCTGTCATTAGATTTCGTTCTAAATGCCTAATCCCTATGTAAAAACGATATCTAAGCAAGAATATCGTACTTTGAAGAAAATCTAATGATAGGATTTTTCAGAAAATTGAAAAAAACAGAAAAATCACAAGAGTAAAGTGCCATTTTCTGACATTATATTTCGTACTCAATACCCAATTCTAATGTAAAAGCGTTAGTTAAGCAAGATTCTCGTATTTAAAAAATCTGATGATAGGTTTTTTCAGATAATTGAAAAAACCGAAAATTAACAAGAGTAAAGTGCCATTTTCTGACATTAGATTTCGTCCTAACTGCTCAGTCCCTATGTAGAAACGTTATTTAAGCAGGATTATCGTACTTTGAAGAAAATCTAATGATAGGTTTTTTCAGAAAATTGAAAAAACCGAAAATTCACAAGAGTAAAGTGCCATTTTCTGACATTAGATTTCGTTCTAAATGCTTAATCCCTATGTAAACACGATATATAAGCAAGAATATCGTACTTTGAGGAAAATCTAATGATAGGATTTTTCAGAAAATTGAAAAAAACAGAAAAGTCACAAGAGTAAAGTGCCATTTTCTGACTTTAGTTTTCGTTCTAAATACTTAATTCTAATGTAAAATCGGTAGTTAAGCAAGATTCTCGTATTTAAAAGATCTAATGATAGATTCTTTCAGAAAATTGAAAAAACCGAAAAATTACTAGAGTAATGCGCCATTTTCTGACATTATATTTCGTACTCAATACCTAATTCTAATGTAAAATCGTTAGTTAAGCAAGATTCTCGTATTTAAAAAATCTGATGATAGGTTTTTCCAGAAAATTGGAAAAACCGTAAAATCACAAGAGTAAAGTGTCATTTTCTGACATTAGATTTCGTTCTAAATGCTTAATCCCTATGTAAAAACGATATCTAAGCAAGAATATCGTACTTTGAAGAAAATCTAATGACAGGTTTTTACAGAAAGTTGAAAAAACCGAAAAATCGCTAGAGTAAAGCGCAATTTTCTGACATTAGATTTCGTCCTAACTGCTCAATCCCTATGTAAAAACGTTATTTAAGCAGGAATATCGTACTTTGAAGAAAATCTAATGATAGGTTTTTTCAGAAAATTGAAAAAACCGAAAATTCACAAGAGTAAAGTGACATTTTCTGACATTATATTTCGTACTCAATACCTAATTCTAATGTAAAAGCGTTAGTTAAGCAAGATTCTCGTATTTGAAAAATCTGATGATAGGTTTTTTCAGATAATTGAAAAAACCGAAAAATCACTAGAGTAAAGTGCCATTTTCTGTCATTAGATTTCGTTCTAAATGCCTAATCCCTATGTAAAAACGATATTTAAGCAAGAATATCGTACTTTGAAGAAAATCTAATGATTGGTTTTTACAGAAAGTTGAAAAAACCGAAAAATCACTAGAGTAAAGCGCAATTTTCTGACATTAGATTTCGTCCTAACTGCTCAATCCCTATGTAGAAACGTTATTTAAGCAGGAATATCGTACTTTGAAGAAAATCTAATGATAGGTTTTTTCAGAAAATTGAAAAAACCGAAAAATCACAAGAGCAAAGTGCCATTTTCTGACATTACATTTCGTTCTACATGCTTAATCCCTATGTAAAAACGTTATTTAAGCAAGAATATCGTACTTTGAAGAAAATCTAATGTTAGGATTTTTCAGAAATTTGAGAAAACCGAAAAATCACTAGAGTAAAGCGCCATCTTCTGACATTACATTTCGTTCTAAATACTTAATGCTAAGGTAAAATCGGTAGTTAAGCAAGATTCTCGTATTTAAAAATCTGATGACAGGTTTTTTCAGAAAATTGAAAAAACCGAAAAATCACAGGAGTAAAGTGCCATTTTCTGACATTAGATTTCGTTCTAAATGCATAATCCCTATGTAAAAACGTCATTTAAGCAAGAATATCGGACTTTGAAGAAAATCAAATGATAGATTCTTTCAGAAAATTGAAAAAACCGAAAAATCACAAGTGTAAACTGCCATTTTCTGTCATTAGATTTCGTTCTAAATGCCTAACCCCTATGTAAAAACGATATTTAAGCAAGAATATCGTACTTTGAAGAAAATCTAATGCGTGGTTTTTACAGAAAGTTGAAAAAACCGAAAAATCACTAGAGTAAAGCGCCATTTTCTGACATTATATTTCGTACTCAATACCTAATTCTAATGTAAAATCGTTAGTTAAGCAAGATTCTCGTATTTAAAAAATCTGATGATAGGTTTTTTCAGAAAATTGGAAAAACCGTAAAATCACAAGAGTAAAGTGTCATTTTCTGACATTAGATTTCGTTCTAAATGCTTAATCACTATGTAAAAACGTTATCTAAGCAAGAATATTGTGTCTTGAAGAAAATCTAATGATAGGTTTTTTCAGAAAATTGGAAAAACCGAAAAATCACAAGAGCAAAGTGCCATTTTCTGACGTTAGATTTCATTCTAAATGCTTAATCCCTATGTAAAAACGTTATCTAAGCAAGAATATCGGACTTTGAAGAAAATCTAATGATTGATTCTTTCAGAAATTAGAAAAAAACGAAAAATCACTAGAGTAAAGCGCAATTTTCTGACGTTAGAATTCGTTCTAAATGCTTAATCCCTATGTAGAAACGTTATTTAAGCAAGAATATCGTACTTTGAAGAAAATCTAATGTTAGGATTTTTCAGAAAATTGAAAAAAACAGAAAAATCACAAGAGTAAAGTGCCATTTTCTGACATTACATTTCGTACTCAATACCTAATTCTAATGTAAAAGCGTTAGTTAAGCAAGATTCTCGTATTTGAAAAATCTGATGATAGGTTTTTTCAGATAATTGAAAAAACCGAAAAATCACTAGAGTAAAGTGCCATTTTCTGTCATTAGATTTCGTTCTAAATGCCTAATCCCTATGTAAAAACGATATCTAAGCAAGAATATTGTGTCTTGAAGAAAATCTAATGATAGGTTTTTTCAGAAAATTGGAAAAACCGAAAAATCACAAGAGCAAAGCGCCATTTTCTGACATTATATTTCGTACTCAATACCTAATTCTAATGTAAAATCGTTAGTTAAGCAAGATTCTCGTATTTGAAAAATCTGATGATAGGTTTTTTCAGAAAATTGGAAAAACCGTAAAATCACAAGAGTAAAGTGTCATTTTCTGACATTTGATTTCGTTCTAAATGCTTAATCCCTATGTAAAAACGTTATCTAAGCAAGAATATTGTGTCTTGAAGAAAATCTAATGATAGGTTTTTTCAGAAAATTGGAAAAACCGAAAAATCACAAGAGCAAAGTGCCATTTTCTGACTTTAGATTTCATTCTAAATGCTTAACCCCTATGTAAAAACGTTATCTAAGCAAGAATATCGGACTTTGAAGAAAATCTAATGATTGATTCTTTTAGAAATTAGAAAAAACCGAAAAATCACTAGAGTAAAGCGCAATTTTCTGACGTTAGAATTCGTTCTAAATGCTTAATCCCTATGTAGAAACGTTATTTAAGCAAGAATATCGTACTTTGAAGAAAATCTAATGTTAGGATTTTTCAGAAAATTGAAAAAAACAGAAAAATCACAAGAGTAAAGTGCCATTTTCTGACATTAGATTTCGTTCTAAATGCCCAATCCCTATGTAAAAACGTTATTTAAGCAGGAATATCGTACTTTGAAGAAAATCTAATGATAGGTATTTTCAGAAAATTGAAAAAACCGAAAATTCACAAGAGTAAAGTGACATTTTCTGTCATTAGATTTCGTTCTAAATGCCTAATCCCTATGTAGAAACGTTATTTAAGCAAGAATATCGTACTTTGAAGAAAATCTAATGTTAGGATTTTTCAGAAATTTGAGAAAACCGAAAAATCACTAGAGTAAAGCGCCATCTTCTGACATTATATTTCGTTCTAAATACTTAATGCTAAGGTAAAATCGGTAGTTAAGCAAGATTCTCGTATTTAAAAATCTGATGACAGGTTTTTTCAGAAAATTGAAAAAACCGAAAAATCACAAGTGTAAACTGCCATTTTCTGTCATTAGTTTTCGTTCTAAATGCCTAACCCCTATGTAAAAACGTCATTTAAGCAAGAATATCGGACTTTGAAGAAAATCAAATGATAGATTCTTTCAGAAAATTGAAAAAACCGAAAAATCACAAGTGTAAACTGCCATTTTCTGTCATTAGATTTCGTTCTAAATGCCTAACCCCTATGTAAAAACGATATTTAAGCAAGAATATCGTACTTTGAAGAAAATCTAATGCGTGGTTTTTACAGAAAGTTGAAATACCGAAAAATCACTAGAGTAAAGCGCCATTTTCTGACATTATATTTCGTACTCAATACCTAATTCTAATGTAAAATCGTTAGTTAAGCAAGATTCTCGTATTTAAAAAATCTGATGATAGGTTTTTTCAGAAAATTGGAAAAACCGTAAAATCACAAGAGTAAAGTGTCATTTTCTGACATTAGATTTCGTTCTAAATGCTTAATCACTATGTAAAAACGTTATCTAAGCAAGAATATTGTGTCTTGAAGAAAATCTAATGATAGGTTTTTTCAGAAAATTGGAAAAACCGAAAAATCACAAGAGCAAAGTGCCATTTTCTGACGTTAGATTTCATTCTAAATGCTTAATCCCTATGTAAAAACGTTATCTAAGCAAGAATATCGGACTTTGAAGAAAATCTAATGATTGATTCTTTCAGAAATTAGAAAAAAACGAAAAATCACTAGAGTAAAGCGCAATTTTCTGACGTTAGAATTCGTTCTAAATGCTTAATCCCTATGTAGAAACGTTATTTAAGCAAGAATATCGTACTTTGAAGAAAATCTAATGTTAGGATTTTTCAGAAAATTGAAAAAAACAGAAAAATCACAAGAGTAAAGTGCCATTTTCTGACATTACATTTCGTACTCAATACCTAATTCTAATGTAAAAACGTTAGTTAAGCAAGATTCTCGTATTTGAAAAATCTGATGATAGGTTTTTTCAGATAATTGAAAAAACCGAAAAATCACTAGAGTAAAGTGCCATTTTCTGTCATTAGATTTCGTTCTAAATGCCTAATCCCTATGTAAAAACGATATTTAAGCAAGAATATCGTACTTTGAAGAAAATCTAATGAGTGGTTTGTACAGAAAGTTGAAAAAACCGAAAAATCACTAGAGTAAAGCGCCATTTTCTGACATTATATTTCGTACTCAATACCTAATTCTAATGTAAAATCGTTAGTTAAGCAAGATTCTCGTATTTGAAAAATCTGATGATAGGTTTTTTCAGAAAATTGGAAAAACCGTAAAATCACAAG
The DNA here is from genome assembly GCF_051020955.1 of Megalopta genalis. Lineage (NCBI taxonomy): Eukaryota > Metazoa > Arthropoda > Insecta > Hymenoptera > Halictidae > Megalopta > Megalopta genalis. Next base: position 1,596,929 of record NW_027476113.1, on the reverse strand, counting down.
AGTAAAGTGTCATTTTCTGACATTTGATTTCGTTCTAAATGCTTAATCCCTATGTAAAAACGTTATCTAAGCAAGAATATTGTGTCTTGAAGAAAATCTAATGATAGGTTTTTTCAGAAAATTGGAAAAACCGAAAAATCACAAGAGCAAAGTGCCATTTTCTGACTTTAGATTTCATTCTAAATGCTTAACCCCTATGTAAAAACGTTATCTAAGCAAGAATATCGGACTTTGAAGAAAATCTAATGATAGATTCTTTCAGAAAATTGAAAAAACCGAAAAATCACAAGTGTAAACTGCCATTTTCTGACATTAGATTTCGTTCTAAATGCACAATCCCTATGTAAAAACGCTGTTTAAGCAGGAATATCGTACTTTGAAGAAAATCTAATGATAGGTTTTTTCAGAAAATTGAAAAAACCGAAAAATCACAAGTGTAAACTGCCATTTTCTGTCATTAGATTTCGTTCTAAATGCCTAACCCCTATGTAAAAACGATATTTAAGAAAGAATATCGTACTTTGAAGAAAATCTAATGATAGGTTTTTTCAGAAAATTGAAAAAACCGAAAAATCACAAGAGTAAAGTGCCATTTTCTGTCATTAGATTTCGTTCTAAATGCCTAACCCCTATGTAAAAACGATATTTAAGCAAGAATATCGTACTTTGAAGAAAATATAATGATAGGTTTTTTCAGAAAATTGAAAAAACCGAAAAATCACAAGAGTAAAGTGCCATTTTCTGTCATTAGATTTCGTTCTAAATGCCTAACCCCTATGTAAAAACGTTATCTAAGCAAGAATATTGTGTCTTGAAGAAAATCTAATGATAGGTTTTTTCAGAAAATTGGAAAAACCGTAAAATCACAAGAGTAAAGTGTCATTTTCTGACATTAGATTTCGTTCTAAATGCTTAATCCCTATGTAAAAACGTTATCTAACCAAGAATATTGTGTCTTGAAGAAAATCTAATGATAGGTTTTTTCAGAAAATTGGAAAAACCGAAAAATCACAAGAGCAAAGTGCCATTTTCTGACATTACATTTCGTTCTACATGCTTAATCCCTATGTAAAAACGTTATTTAAGCAAGAATATCGTACTTTGAAGAAAATCTAATGTTAGGATTTTCCAGAAATTTGAGAAAACCGAAAAATCACTAGAGTAAAGCGCCATCTTCTGACATTACATTTCGTTCTAAATACTTAATGCTAAGGTAAAATCGGTAGATAAGCAAGATTCTCGTATTTAAAAATCTGATGACAGGTTTTTTCAGAAAATTGAAAAAACCGAAAAATCACAGGAGTAAAGTGCCATTTTCTGACATTAGATTTCGTTCTAAATGCATAATCCCTATGTAAAAACGTCATTTAAGCAAGAATATCGGACTTTGAAGAAAATCAAATGATAGATTCTTTCAGAAAATTGAAAAAACCGAAAAATCACAAGTGTAAACTGCCATTTTCTGACATTAGATTTCGTTCTAAATGCACAATCCCTATGTAAAAACGATATTTAAGCAGGAATATCGTACTTTGAAGAAAATCTAATGATAGGTTTTTTCAGAAAATTGAAAAAACCGAAAAATCACAAGAGTAAAGTGCCATTTTCTGTCATTAGATTTCGTTCTAAATGCCTAATCCCTATGTAAAAACGATATCTAAGCAAGAATATCGTACTTTGAAGAAAATCTAATGATAGGATTTTTCAGAAAATTGAAAAAAACAGAAAAATCACAAGAGTAAAGTGCCATTTTCTGACATTATATTTCGTACTCAATACCCAATTCTAATGTAAAAGCGTTAGTTAAGCAAGATTCTCGTATTTAAAAAATCTGATGATAGGTTTTTTCAGATAATTGAAAAAACCGAAAATTAACAAGAGTAAAGTGCCATTTTCTGACATTAGATTTCGTCCTAACTGCTCAGTCCCTATGTAGAAACGTTATTTAAGCAGGATTATCGTACTTTGAAGAAAATCTAATGATAGGTTTTTTCAGAAAATTGAAAAAACCGAAAATTCACAAGAGTAAAGTGCCATTTTCTGACATTAGATTTCGTTCTAAATGCTTAATCCCTATGTAAACACGATATATAAGCAAGAATATCGTACTTTGAGGAAAATCTAATGATAGGATTTTTCAGAAAATTGAAAAAAACAGAAAAGTCACAAGAGTAAAGTGCCATTTTCTGACTTTAGTTTTCGTTCTAAATACTTAATTCTAATGTAAAATCGGTAGTTAAGCAAGATTCTCGTATTTAAAAGATCTAATGATAGATTCTTTCAGAAAATTGAAAAAACCGAAAAATTACTAGAGTAATGCGCCATTTTCTGACATTATATTTCGTACTCAATACCTAATTCTAATGTAAAATCGTTAGTTAAGCAAGATTCTCGTATTTAAAAAATCTGATGATAGGTTTTTCCAGAAAATTGGAAAAACCGTAAAATCACAAGAGTAAAGTGTCATTTTCTGACATTAGATTTCGTTCTAAATGCTTAATCCCTATGTAAAAACGATATCTAAGCAAGAATATCGTACTTTGAAGAAAATCTAATGACAGGTTTTTACAGAAAGTTGAAAAAACCGAAAAATCGCTAGAGTAAAGCGCAATTTTCTGACATTAGATTTCGTCCTAACTGCTCAATCCCTATGTAAAAACGTTATTTAAGCAGGAATATCGTACTTTGAAGAAAATCTAATGATAGGTTTTTTCAGAAAATTGAAAAAACCGAAAATTCACAAGAGTAAAGTGACATTTTCTGACATTATATTTCGTACTCAATACCTAATTCTAATGTAAAAGCGTTAGTTAAGCAAGATTCTCGTATTTGAAAAATCTGATGATAGGTTTTTTCAGATAATTGAAAAAACCGAAAAATCACTAGAGTAAAGTGCCATTTTCTGTCATTAGATTTCGTTCTAAATGCCTAATCCCTATGTAAAAACGATATTTAAGCAAGAATATCGTACTTTGAAGAAAATCTAATGATTGGTTTTTACAGAAAGTTGAAAAAACCGAAAAATCACTAGAGTAAAGCGCAATTTTCTGACATTAGATTTCGTCCTAACTGCTCAATCCCTATGTAGAAACGTTATTTAAGCAGGAATATCGTACTTTGAAGAAAATCTAATGATAGGTTTTTTCAGAAAATTGAAAAAACCGAAAAATCACAAGAGCAAAGTGCCATTTTCTGACATTACATTTCGTTCTACATGCTTAATCCCTATGTAAAAACGTTATTTAAGCAAGAATATCGTACTTTGAAGAAAATCTAATGTTAGGATTTTTCAGAAATTTGAGAAAACCGAAAAATCACTAGAGTAAAGCGCCATCTTCTGACATTACATTTCGTTCTAAATACTTAATGCTAAGGTAAAATCGGTAGTTAAGCAAGATTCTCGTATTTAAAAATCTGATGACAGGTTTTTTCAGAAAATTGAAAAAACCGAAAAATCACAGGAGTAAAGTGCCATTTTCTGACATTAGATTTCGTTCTAAATGCATAATCCCTATGTAAAAACGTCATTTAAGCAAGAATATCGGACTTTGAAGAAAATCAAATGATAGATTCTTTCAGAAAATTGAAAAAACCGAAAAATCACAAGTGTAAACTGCCATTTTCTGTCATTAGATTTCGTTCTAAATGCCTAACCCCTATGTAAAAACGATATTTAAGCAAGAATATCGTACTTTGAAGAAAATCTAATGCGTGGTTTTTACAGAAAGTTGAAAAAACCGAAAAATCACTAGAGTAAAGCGCCATTTTCTGACATTATATTTCGTACTCAATACCTAATTCTAATGTAAAATCGTTAGTTAAGCAAGATTCTCGTATTTAAAAAATCTGATGATAGGTTTTTTCAGAAAATTGGAAAAACCGTAAAATCACAAGAGTAAAGTGTCATTTTCTGACATTAGATTTCGTTCTAAATGCTTAATCACTATGTAAAAACGTTATCTAAGCAAGAATATTGTGTCTTGAAGAAAATCTAATGATAGGTTTTTTCAGAAAATTGGAAAAACCGAAAAATCACAAGAGCAAAGTGCCATTTTCTGACGTTAGATTTCATTCTAAATGCTTAATCCCTATGTAAAAACGTTATCTAAGCAAGAATATCGGACTTTGAAGAAAATCTAATGATTGATTCTTTCAGAAATTAGAAAAAAACGAAAAATCACTAGAGTAAAGCGCAATTTTCTGACGTTAGAATTCGTTCTAAATGCTTAATCCCTATGTAGAAACGTTATTTAAGCAAGAATATCGTACTTTGAAGAAAATCTAATGTTAGGATTTTTCAGAAAATTGAAAAAAACAGAAAAATCACAAGAGTAAAGTGCCATTTTCTGACATTACATTTCGTACTCAATACCTAATTCTAATGTAAAAGCGTTAGTTAAGCAAGATTCTCGTATTTGAAAAATCTGATGATAGGTTTTTTCAGATAATTGAAAAAACCGAAAAATCACTAGAGTAAAGTGCCATTTTCTGTCATTAGATTTCGTTCTAAATGCCTAATCCCTATGTAAAAACGATATCTAAGCAAGAATATTGTGTCTTGAAGAAAATCTAATGATAGGTTTTTTCAGAAAATTGGAAAAACCGAAAAATCACAAGAGCAAAGCGCCATTTTCTGACATTATATTTCGTACTCAATACCTAATTCTAATGTAAAATCGTTAGTTAAGCAAGATTCTCGTATTTGAAAAATCTGATGATAGGTTTTTTCAGAAAATTGGAAAAACCGTAAAATCACAAGAGTAAAGTGTCATTTTCTGACATTTGATTTCGTTCTAAATGCTTAATCCCTATGTAAAAACGTTATCTAAGCAAGAATATTGTGTCTTGAAGAAAATCTAATGATAGGTTTTTTCAGAAAATTGGAAAAACCGAAAAATCACAAGAGCAAAGTGCCATTTTCTGACTTTAGATTTCATTCTAAATGCTTAACCCCTATGTAAAAACGTTATCTAAGCAAGAATATCGGACTTTGAAGAAAATCTAATGATTGATTCTTTTAGAAATTAGAAAAAACCGAAAAATCACTAGAGTAAAGCGCAATTTTCTGACGTTAGAATTCGTTCTAAATGCTTAATCCCTATGTAGAAACGTTATTTAAGCAAGAATATCGTACTTTGAAGAAAATCTAATGTTAGGATTTTTCAGAAAATTGAAAAAAACAGAAAAATCACAAGAGTAAAGTGCCATTTTCTGACATTAGATTTCGTTCTAAATGCCCAATCCCTATGTAAAAACGTTATTTAAGCAGGAATATCGTACTTTGAAGAAAATCTAATGATAGGTATTTTCAGAAAATTGAAAAAACCGAAAATTCACAAGAGTAAAGTGACATTTTCTGTCATTAGATTTCGTTCTAAATGCCTAATCCCTATGTAGAAACGTTATTTAAGCAAGAATATCGTACTTTGAAGAAAATCTAATGTTAGGATTTTTCAGAAATTTGAGAAAACCGAAAAATCACTAGAGTAAAGCGCCATCTTCTGACATTATATTTCGTTCTAAATACTTAATGCTAAGGTAAAATCGGTAGTTAAGCAAGATTCTCGTATTTAAAAATCTGATGACAGGTTTTTTCAGAAAATTGAAAAAACCGAAAAATCACAAGTGTAAACTGCCATTTTCTGTCATTAGTTTTCGTTCTAAATGCCTAACCCCTATGTAAAAACGTCATTTAAGCAAGAATATCGGACTTTGAAGAAAATCAAATGATAGATTCTTTCAGAAAATTGAAAAAACCGAAAAATCACAAGTGTAAACTGCCATTTTCTGTCATTAGATTTCGTTCTAAATGCCTAACCCCTATGTAAAAACGATATTTAAGCAAGAATATCGTACTTTGAAGAAAATCTAATGCGTGGTTTTTACAGAAAGTTGAAATACCGAAAAATCACTAGAGTAAAGCGCCATTTTCTGACATTATATTTCGTACTCAATACCTAATTCTAATGTAAAATCGTTAGTTAAGCAAGATTCTCGTATTTAAAAAATCTGATGATAGGTTTTTTCAGAAAATTGGAAAAACCGTAAAATCACAAGAGTAAAGTGTCATTTTCTGACATTAGATTTCGTTCTAAATGCTTAATCACTATGTAAAAACGTTATCTAAGCAAGAATATTGTGTCTTGAAGAAAATCTAATGATAGGTTTTTTCAGAAAATTGGAAAAACCGAAAAATCACAAGAGCAAAGTGCCATTTTCTGACGTTAGATTTCATTCTAAATGCTTAATCCCTATGTAAAAACGTTATCTAAGCAAGAATATCGGACTTTGAAGAAAATCTAATGATTGATTCTTTCAGAAATTAGAAAAAAACGAAAAATCACTAGAGTAAAGCGCAATTTTCTGACGTTAGAATTCGTTCTAAATGCTTAATCCCTATGTAGAAACGTTATTTAAGCAAGAATATCGTACTTTGAAGAAAATCTAATGTTAGGATTTTTCAGAAAATTGAAAAAAACAGAAAAATCACAAGAGTAAAGTGCCATTTTCTGACATTACATTTCGTACTCAATACCTAATTCTAATGTAAAAGCGTTAGTTAAGCAAGATTCTCGTATTTGAAAAATCTGATGATAGGTTTTTTCAGATAATTGAAAAAACCGAAAAATCACTAGAGTAAAGTGCCATTTTCTGTCATTAGATTTCGTTCTAAATGCCTAATCCCTATGTAAAAACGATATTTAAGCAAGAATATCGTACTTTGAAGAAAATCTAATGAGTGGTTTGTACAGAAAGTTGAAAAAACCGAAAAATCACTAGAGTAAAGCGCCATTTTCTGACATTATATTTCGTACTCAATACCTAATTCTAATGTAAAATCGTTAGTTAAGCAAGATTCTCGTATTTGAAAAATCTGATGATAGGTTTTTTCAGAAAATTGGAAAAACCGTAAAATCACAAGAGTAAAGTGTCATTTTCTGACATTTGATTTCGTTCTAAATGCTTAATCCCTATGTAAAAACGTTATCTAAGCAAGAATATTGTGTCTTGAAGAAAATCTAATGATAGGTTTTTTCAGAAAATTGGAAAAACCGAAAAATCACAAGAGCAAAGTGCCATTTTCTGACTTTAGATTTCATTCTAAATGCTTAACCCCTATGTAAAAACGTTATCTAAGCAAGAATATCGGACTTTGAAGAAAATCTAATGATAGATTCTTTCAGAAAATTGAAAAAACCGAAAAATCACAAGTGTAAACTGCCATTTTCTGACATTAGATTTCGTTCTAAATGCACAATCCCTATGTAAAAACGCTGTTTAAGCAGGAATATCGTACTTTGAAGAAAATCTAATGATAGGTTTTTTCAGAAAATTGAAAAAACCGAAAAATCACAAGTGTAAACTGCCATTTTCTGTCATTAGATTTCGTTCTAAATGCCTAACCCCTATGTAAAAACGATATTTAAGAAAGAATATCGTACTTTGAAGAAAATCTAATGATAGGTTTTTTCAGAAAATTGAAAAAACCGAAAAATCACAAGAGTAAAGTGCCATTTTCTGTCATTAGATTTCGTTCTAAATGCCTAACCCCTATGTAAAAACGATATTTAAGCAAGAATATCGTACTTTGAAGAAAATATAATGATAGGTTTTTTCAGAAAATTGAAAAAACCGAAAAATCACAAGAGTAAAGTGCCATTTTCTGTCATTAGATTTCGTTCTAAATGCCTAACCCCTATGTAAAAACGATATTTAAGCAAGAATATCGTACTTTGAAGAAAATCTAAAGATTGGTTTTTACAGAAAGTTGAAAAAACCGAAAAATCACCAGAGTAAAGCGCCATTTTCTGACTTTAGATTTCATTCTAAATGCTTAACCCCTATGTAAAAACGTTATCTAAGCAAGAATATCGGACTTTGAAGAAAATCTAATGATAGATTCTTTCAGAAAATTGAAAAAACCGAAAAATCACAAGTGTAAACTGCCATTTTCTGACATTAGATTTCGTTCTAAATGCACAATCCCTATGTAAAAACGATATTTAAGCAGGAATATCGTACTTTGAAGAAAATCTAATGATAGGTTTTTTCAGAAAATTGAAAAAACCGAAAAATCACAAGAGTAAAGTGCCATTTTCTGTCATTAGATTTCGTTCTCAATGCCTAACCCCTATGTAAAAACGATATCTAAGCAAGAATATCGTACTTTGAAGAAAATCTAATGATAGGATTTTTCAGAAAATTGAAAAAAACAGAAAAATCACAAGAGTAAAGTGCCATTTTCTGACATTATATTTCGTACTCAATACCCAATTCTAATGTAAAAGCGTTAGTTAAGCAAGATTCTCGTATTTAAAAAATCTGATGATAGGTTTTTTCAGATAATTGAAAAAACCGAAAATTAACAAGAGTAAAGTGCCATTTTCTGACATTAGATTTCGTCCTAACTGCTCAGTCCCTATGTAGAAACGTTATTTAAGCAGGATTATCGTACTTTGAAGAAAATCTAATGATAGGTTTTTTCAGAAAATTGAAAAAACCGAAAATTCACAAGAGTAAAGTGCCATTTTCTGACATTAGATTTCGTTCTAAATGCTTAATCCCTATGTAAACACGATATATAAGCAAGAATATCGTACTTTGAGGAAAATCTAATGATAGGATTTTTCAGAAAATTGAAAAAAACAGAAAAGTCACAAGAGTAAAGTGCCATTTTCTGACTTTAGTTTTCGTTCTAAATACTTAATTCTAATGTAAAATCGGTAGTTAAGCAAGATTCTCGTATTTAAAAGATCTAATGATAGATTCTTTCAGAAAATTGAAAAAACCGAAAAATTACTAGAGTAATGCGCCATTTTCTGACATTATATTTCGTACTCAATACCTAATTCTAATGTAAAATCGTTAGTTAAGCAAGATTCTCGTATTTAAAAAATCTGATGATAGGTTTTTCCAGAAAATTGGAAAAACCGTAAAATCACAAGAGTAAAGTGTCATTTTCTGACATTAGATTTCGTTCTAAATGCTTAATCCCTATGTAAAAACGATATCTAAGCAAGAATATCGTACTTTGAAGAAAATCTAATGACAGGTTTTTACAGAAAGTTGAAAAAACCGAAAAATCACTAGAGTAAAGCGCAATTTTCTGACATTAGATTTCGTCCTAACTGCTCAATCCCTATGTAAAAACGTTATTTAAGCAGGAATATCGTACTTTGAAGAAAATCTAATGATAGGTTTTTTCAGAAAATTGAAAAAACCGAAAATTCACAAGAGTAAAGTGACATTTTCTGACATTATATTTCGTACTCAATACCTAATTCTAATGTAAAAGCGTTAGTTAAGCAAGATTCTCGTATTTGAAAAATCTGATGATAGGTTTTTTCAGATAATTGAAAAAACCGAAAAATCACTAGAGTAAAGTGCCATTTTCTGTCATTAGATTTCGTTCTAAATGCCTAATCCCTATGTAAAAACGATATTTAAGCAAGAATATCGTACTTTGAAGAAAATCTAATGATTGGTTTTTACAGAAAGTTGAAAAAACCGAAAAATCACTAGAGTAAAGCGCAATTTTCTGACATTAGATTTCGTCCTAACTGCTCAATCCCTATGTAGAAACGTTATTTAAGCAGGAATATCGTACTTTGAAGAAAATCTAATGATAGGTTTTTTCAGAAAATTGAAAAAACCGAAAAATCACAAGAGCAAAGTGCCATTTTCTGACATTACATTTCGTTCTACATGCTTAATCCCTATGTAAAAACGTTATTTAAGCAAGAGTATCGTACTTTGAAGAAAATCTAATGTTAGGATTTTTCAGAAATTTGAGAAAACCGAAAAATCACTAGAGTAAAGCGCCATCTTCTGACATTACATTTCGTTCTAAATACTTAATGCTAAGGTAAAATCGGTAGTTAAGCAAGATTCTCGTATTTAAAAATCTGATGACAGGTTTTTTCAGAAAATTGAAAAAACCGAAAAATCACAGGAGTAAAGTGCCATTTTCTGACATTAGATTTCGTTCTAAATGCATAATCCCTATGTAAAAACGTCATTTAAGCAAGAATATCGGACTTTGAAGAAAATCAAATGATAGATTCTTTCAGAAAATTGAAAAAACCGAAAAATCACAAGTGTAAACTGCCATTTTCTGTCATTAGATTTCGTTCTAAATGCCTAACCCCTATGTAAAAACGATATTTAAGCAAGAATATCGTACTTTGAAGAAAATCTAATGCGTGGTTTTTACAGAAAGTTGAAAAAACCGAAAAATCACTAGAGTAAAGCGCCATTTTCTGACATTATATTTCGTACTCAATACCTAATTCTAATGTAAAATCGTTAGTTAAGCAAGATTCTCGTATTTAAAAAATCTGATGATAGGTTTTTTCAGAAAATTGGAAAACCGTAAAATCACAAGAGTAAAGTGTCATTTTCTGACATTAGATTTCGTTCTAAATGCTTAATCACTATGTAAAAACGTTATCTAAGCAAGAATATTGTGTCTTGAAGAAAATCTAATGATAGGTTTTTTCAGAAAATTGGAAAAACCGAAAAATCACAAGAGCAAAGTGCCATTTTCTGACGTTAGATTTCATTCTAAATGCTTAATCCCTATGTAAAAACGTTATCTAAGCAAGAATATCGGACTTTGAAGAAAATCTAATGATTGATTCTTTCAGAAATTAGAAAAAAACGAAAAATCACTAGAGTAAAGCGCAATTTTCTGACGTTAGAATTCGTTCTAAATGCTTAATCCCTATGTAGAAACGTTATTTAAGCAAGAATATCGTACTTTGAAGAAAATCTAATGTTAGGATTTTTCAGAAAATTGAAAAAAACAGAAAAATCACAAGAGTAAAGTGCCATTTTCTGACATTACATTTCGTACTCAATACCTAATTCTAATGTAAAAGCGTTAGTTAAGCAAGATTCTCGTATTTGAAAAATCTGATGATAGGTTTTTTCAGATAATTGAAAAAACCGAAAAATCACTAGAGTAAAGTGCCATTTTCTGTCATTAGATTTCGTTCTAAATGCCTAATCCCTATGTAAAAACGATATCTAAGCAAGAATATTGTGTCTTGAAGAAAATCTAATGATAGGTTTTTTCAGAAAATTGGAAAAACCGAAAAATCACAAGAGCAAAGCGCCATTTTCTGACATTATATTTCGTACTCAATACCTAATTCTAATGTAAAATCGTTAGTTAAGCAAGATTCTCGTATTTGAAAAATCTGATGATAGGTTTTTTCAGAAAATTGGAAAAACCGTAAAATCACAAGAGTAAAGTGTCATTTTCTGACATTTGATTTCGTTCTAAATGCTTAATCCCTATGTAAAAACGTTATCTAAGCAAGAATATTGTGTCTTGAAGAAAATCTAATGATAGGTTTTTTCAGAAAATTGGAAAAACCGAAAAATCACAAGAGCAAAGTGCCATTTTCTGACTTTAGATTTCATTCTAAATGCTTAACCCCTATGTAAAAACGTTATCTAAGCAAGAATATCGGACTTTGAAGAAAATCTAATGATTGATTCTTTTAGAAATTAGAAAAAACCGAAAAATCACTAGAGTAAAGCGCAATTTTCTGACGTTAGAATTCGTTCTAAATGCTCAATCCCTATGTAGAAACGTTATTTAAGCAAGAATATCGTACTTTGAAGAAAATCTAATGTTAGGATTTTTCAGAAAATTGAAAAAAACAGAAAAATCACAAGAGTAAAGTGCCATTTTCTGACATTAGATTTCGTTCTAAATGCCCAATCCCTATGTAAAAACGTTATTTAAGCAGGAATATCGTACTTTGAAGAAAATCTAATGATAGGTATTTTCAGAAAATTGAAAAAACCGAAAATTCACAAGAGTAAAGTGACATTTTCTGTCATTAGATTTCGTTCTAAATGCCTAATCCCTATGTAGAAACGTTATTTAAGCAAGAATATCGTACTTTGAAGAAAATCTAATGTTAGGATTTTTCAGAAATTTGAGAAAACCGAAAAATCACTAGAGTAAAGCGCCATCTTCTGACATTATATTTCGTTCTAAATACTTAATGCTAAGGTAAAATCGGTAGTTAAGCAAGATTCTCGTATTTAAAAATCTGATGACAGGTTTTTTCAGAAAATTGAAAAAACCGAAAAATCACAAGTGTAAACTGCCATTTTCTGTCATTAGTTTTCGTTCTAAATGCCTAACCCCTATGTAAAAACGTCATTTAAGCAAGAATATCGGACTTTGAAGAAAATCAAATGATAGATTCTTTCAGAAAATTGAAAAAACCGAAAAATCACAAGTGTAAACTGCCATTTTCTGTCATTAGATTTCGTTCTAAATGCCTAACCCCTATGTAAAAACGATATTTAAGCAAGAATATCGTACTTTGAAGAAAATCTAATGCGTGGTTTTTACAGAAAGTTGAAAAAACCGAAAAATCACTAGAGTAAAGCGCCATTTTCTGACATTATATTTCGTACTCAATACCTAATTCTAATGTAAAATCGTTAGTTAAGCAAGATTCTCGTATTTAAAAAATCTGATGATAGGTTTTTTCAGAAAATTGGAAAAACCGTAAAATCACAAGAGTAAAGTGTCATTTTCTGACATTAGATTTCGTTCTAAATGCTTAATCACTATGTAAAAACGTTATCTAAGCAAGAATATTGTGTCTTGAAGAAAATCTAATGATAGGTTTTTTCAGAAAATTGGAAAAACCGAAAAATCACAAGAGCAAAGTGCCATTTTCTGACGTTAGATTTCATTCTAAATGCTTAATCCCTATGTAAAAACGTTATCTAAGCAAGAATATCGGACTTTGAAGAAAATCTAATGATTGATTCTTTCAGAAATTAGAAAAAAACGAAAAATCACTAGAGTAAAGCGCAATTTTCTGACGTTAGAATTCGTTCTAAATGCTTAATCCCTATGTAGAAACGTTATTTAAGCAAGAATATCGTACTTTGAAGAAAATCTAATGTTAGGATTTTTCAGAAAATTGAAAAAAACAGAAAAATCACAAGAGTAAAGTGCCATTTTCTGACATTACATTTCGTACTCAATACCTAATTCTAATGTAAAAGCGTTAGTTAAGCAAGATTCTCGTATTTGAAAAATCTGATGATAGGTTTTTTCAGATAATTGAAAAAACCGAAAAATCACTAGAGTAAAGTGCCATTTTCTGTCATTAGATTTCGTTCTAAATGCCTAATCCCTATGTAAAAACGATATTTAAGCAAGAATATCGTACTTTGAAGAAAATCTAATGAGTGGTTTGTACAGAAAGTTGAAAAAACCGAAAAATCACTAGAGTAAAGCGCCATTTTCTGACATTATATTTCGTACTCAATACCTAATTCTAATGTAAAATCGTTAGTTAAGCAAGATTCTCGTATTTGAAAAATCTGATGATAGGTTTTTTCAGAAAATTGGAAAAACCGTAAAATCACAAGAGTAAAGTGTCATTTTCTGACATTTGATTTCGTTCTAAATGCTTAATCCCTATGTAAAAACGTTATCTAAGCAAGAATATTGTGTCTTGAAGAAAATCTAATGATAGGTTTTTTCAGAAAATTGGAAAAACCGAAAAATCACAAGAGCAAAGTGCCATTTTCTGACTTTAGATTTCATTCTAAATGCTTAACCCCTATGTAAAAACGTTATCTAAGCAAGAATATCGGACTTTGAAGAAAATCTAATGATAGATTCTTTCAGAAAATTGAAAAAACCGAAAAATCACAAGTGTAAACTGCCATTTTCTGACATTAGATTTCGTTCTAAATGCACAATCCCTATGTAAAAACGCTGTTTAAGCAGGAATATCGTACTTTGAAGAAAATCTAATGATAGGTTTTTTCAGAAAATTGAAAAAACCGAAAAATCACAAGTGTAAACTGCCATTTTCTGTCATTAGATTTCGTTCTAAATGCCTAACCCCTATGTAAAAACGATATTTAAGAAAGAATATCGTACTTTGAAGAAAATCTAATGATAGGTTTTTTCAGAAAATTGAAAAAACCGAAAAATCACAAGAGTAAAGTGCCATTTTCTGTCATTAGATTTCGTTCTAAATGCCTAACCCCTATGTAAAAACGATATTTAAGCAAGAATATCGTACTTTGAAGAAAATATAATGATAGGTTTTTTCAGAAAATTGAAAAAACCGAAAAATCACAAGAGTAAAGTGCCATTTTCTGTCATTAGATTTCGTTCTAAATGCCTAACCCCTATGTAAAAACGATATTTAAGCAAGAATATCGTACTTTGAAGAAAATCTAAAGATTGGTTTTTACAGAAAGTTGAAAAAACCGAAAAATCACCAGAGTAAAGCGCCATTTTCTGACTTTAGATTTCATTCTAAATGCTTAACCCCTATGTAAAAACGTTATCTAAGCAAGAATATCGGACTTTGAAGAAAATCTAATGATAGATTCTTTCAGAAAATTGAAAAAACCGAAAAATCACAAGTGTAAACTGCCATTTTCTGACATTAGATTTCGTTCTAAATGCACAATCCCTATGTAAAAACGCTGTTTAAGCAGGAATATCGTACTTTGAAGAAAATCTAATGATAGGTTTTTTCAGAAAATTGAAAAAACCGAAAAATCACAAGAGTAAAGTGCCATTTTCTGTCATTAGATTTCGTTCTCAATGCCTAACCCCTATGTAAAAACGATATTTAAGAAAGAATATCGTACTTTGAAGAAAATCTAATGATAGGTTTTTTCAGAAAATTGGAAAAACCGAAAAATCACAAGAGCAAAGTGCCATTTTCTGACATTACATTTCGTTCTACATGCTTAATCCCTATGTAAAAACGTTATCTAAGCAAGAATATTGTGTCTTGAAGAAAATCTAATGATAGGTTTTTTCAGAAAATTGGAAAAACCGAAAAATCACAAGAGCAAAGTGCCATTTTCTGACATTACATTTCGTTCTACATGCTTAATCCCTATGTAGAAACGTTATGTAAGCAAGAATATCGTACTTTGAAGAAAATCTAATGTTAGGATTTTTCAGAAATTTGAGAAAACCGAAAAATCACTAGAGTAAAGCGCCATCTTCCGACATTATATTTCGTTCTAAATACTTAATGCTAAGGTAAAATCGGTAGTTAAGCAAGATTCTCGTATTTAAAAATCTGATGACAGGTTTTTTCAGAAAATTGAAAAAACCGAAAAATCACAAGTGTAAACTGCCATTTTCTGTCATTAGTTTTCGTTCTAAATGCCTAACCCCTATGTAAAAACGATATTTAAGCAAGAATATCGTACTTTGAAGAAAATATAATGATAGGTTTTTTCAGAAAATTGAAAAAACCGAAAAATCACAAGAGTAAAGTGCCATTTTCTGTCATTAGATTTCGTTCTAAATGCCTAACCCCTATGTAAAAACGATATTTAAGCAAGAATATCGTACTTTGAAGAAAATCTAAAGATTGGTTTTTACAGAAAGTTGAAAAAACCGAAAAATCACCAGAGTAAAGCGCCATTTTCTGACTTTAGATTTCATTCTAAATGCTTAACCCCTATGTAAAAACGATATTTAAGCAAGAATATCGTACTTTGAAGAAAATCTAATGATAGGTTTTTTCAGAAAATTGAAAAAACCGAAAAATCACAAGAGTAAAGTGCCATTTTCTGTCATTAGATTTCGTTCTAAATGCCTAACCCCTATGTAAAAACGATATTTAAGAAAGAATATCGTACTTTGAAGAAAATCTAATGATAGGTTTTTTCAGAAAATTGAAAAAACCGAAAAATCACAAGAGTAAAGTGCCATTTTCTGTCATTAGATTTCGTTCTAAATGCCTAACCCCTATGTAAAAACGATATTTAAGCAAGAATATCGTACTTTGAAGAAAATCTAATGATTGGTTTTTTCAGAAAAATGAAAAAACCGAAAAATCACAAGAGTAAAGTGCCATTTTCTGTCATTAGATTTCGTTCTAAATGCCTAACCCCTATGTAAAAACGATATTTAAGCAAGAATATCGTACTTTGAAGAAAATCTAATGATAGGTTTTTTCAGAAAATTGAAAAAACCGAAAAATCACTAGAGTAAAGCGCAATTTTCTGACGTTAGAATTCGTTCTAAATGCTTAATCCCTATGTAGAAACGTTATTTAAGCAAGAATATCGTACTTTGAAGAAAATCTAATGTTAGGATTTTTCAGAAACTTGAGAAAACCGAAAAATCACTAGAGTAAAGCGCCATCTTCTGACATTACATTTCGTTCTAAATACTTAATGCTAAGGTAAAATCGGTAGTTAAGCAAGATTCTCGTATTTAAAAATCTGATGACAGGTTTTTTCAGAAAAATGAAAAAACCGAAAAATCACAAGAGTAAAGTGCCATTTTCTGACATTAGATTTCGTTCTAAATGCATAATCCCTATGTAAAAACGATATTTAAGCAAGAATATCGTACTTTGAAGAAAATCTAATGCGTGGTTTTTACAGAAAGTTGAAAAAACCGAAAAATCACTACAGTAAAGTGACATTTTCTGTCATTAGATTTCGTTCTAAATGCCTAATCCCTATGTAGAAACGTTATTTAAGCAAGAATATCGTACTTTGAAGAAAATCTAATGTTAGGATTTTACAGAAAATTGAAAAAAACCGAAAAATCACAAGAGTAAAGTGCCATTTTCTGTCATTAGATTTCGTTCTAAATGCCTAATCCCTATGTAAAAACGATATTTAAGCAAGAATATCGTACTTTGAAGAAAATCTAATGCGTGGTTTTTACAGAAAGTTGAAAAAACCGAAAAATCACTAGAGTAAAGCGCCATTTTCTGACATTATATTTCGTACTCAATACCTAATTCTAATGTAAAATCGTTAGTTAAGCAAGATTCTCGTATTTAAAAAATCTGATGATAGGTTTTTTCAGAAAATTGGAAAGACCGTAAAATCACAAGAGTAAAGTGTCATTTTCTGACATTAGATTTCGTTCTAAATGCTTAATCACTATGTAAAAACGTTATCTAAGCAAGAATATTGTGTCTTGAAGAAAATCTAATGATAGGTTTTTTCAGAAAATTGGAAAAACCGAAAAATCACAAGAGCAAAGTGCCATTTTCTGACGTTAGATTTCATTCTAAATGCTTAATCCCTATGTAAAAACGTTATCTAAGCAAGAATATCGGACTTTGAAGAAAATCTAATGATTGATTCTTTCAGAAATTAGAAAAAAACGAAAAATCACTAGAGTAAAGCGCAATTTTCTGACGTTAGAATTCGTTCTAAATGCTTAATCCCTATGTAGAAACGTTATTTAAGCAAGAATATCGTACTTTGAAGAAAATCTAATGT
Source organism: Megalopta genalis (assembly GCF_051020955.1). Classification (NCBI taxonomy): domain Eukaryota; kingdom Metazoa; phylum Arthropoda; class Insecta; order Hymenoptera; family Halictidae; genus Megalopta; species Megalopta genalis. The sequence goes on along the minus strand of NW_027476113.1, from coordinate 1,579,652 downwards.
TAGGATTTTTCAGAAAATTGAAAAAAACAGAAAAATCACAAGAGTAAAGTGCCATTTTCTGACATTACATTTCGTACTCAATACCTAATTCTAATGTAAAAGCGTTAGTTAAGCAAGATTCTCGTATTTGAAAAATCTGATGATAGGTTTTTTCAGATAATTGAAAAAACCGAAAAATCACTAGAGTAAAGTGCCATTTTCTGTCATTAGATTTCGTTCTAAATGCCTAATCCCTATGTAAAAACGATATTTAAGCAAGAATATCGTACTTTGAAGAAAATCTAATGAGTGGTTTGTACAGAAAGTTGAAAAAACCGAAAAATCACTAGAGTAAAGCGCCATTTTCTGACATTATATTTCGTACTGAATACCTAATTCTAATGTAAAATCGTTAGTTAAGCAAGATTCTCGTATTTGAAAAATCTGATGATAGGTTTTTTCAGAAAATTGGAAAAACCGTAAAATCACAAGAGTAAAGTGTCATTTTCTGACATTTGATTTCGTTCTAAATGCTTAATCCCTATGTAAAAACGTTATCTAAGCAAGAATATTGTGTCTTGAAGAAAATCTAATGATAGGTTTTTTCAGAAAATTGGAAAAACCGAAAAATCACAAGAGCAAAGTGCCATTTTCTGACTTTAGATTTCATTCTAAATGCTTAACCCCTATGTAAAAACGTTATCTAAGCAAGAATATCGGACTTTGAAGAAAATCTAATGATAGATTCTTTCAGAAAATTGAAAAAACCGAAAAATCACAAGAGTAAAGTGCCATTTTCTGTCATTAGATTTCGTTCTAAATGCCTAACCCCTATGTAAAAACGATATTTAAGCAAGAATATCGTACTTTGAAGAAAATCTAATGATAGGTTTTTTCAGAAAATTGAAAAAACCGAAAAATCACAAGAGTAAAGTGCCATTTTCTGTCATTAGATTTCGTTCTAAATGCCTAACCCCTATGTAAAAACGATATTTAAGAAAGAATATCGTACTTTGAAGAAAATCTAATGATAGGTTTTTTCAGAAAATTGAAAAAACCGAAAAATCACAAGAGTAAAGTGCCATTTTCTGTCATTAGATTTCGTTCTAAATGCCTAACCCCTATGTAAAAACGATATTTAAGCAAGAATATCGTACTTTGAAGAAAATATAATGATAGGTTTTTTCAGAAAATTGAAAAAACCGAAAAATCACAAGAGTAAAGTGCCATTTTCTGTCATTAGATTTCGTTCTAAATGCCTAACCCCTATGTAAAAACGATATTTAAGCAAGAATATCGTACTTTGAAGAAAATCTAAAGATTGGTTTTTACAGAAAGTTGAAAAAACCGAAAAATCACCAGAGTAAAGCGCCATTTTCTGACTTTAGATTTCATTCTAAATGCTTAACCCCTATGTAAAAACGTTATCTAAGCAAGAATATCGGACTTTGAAGAAAATCTAATGATAGATTCTTTCAGAAAATTGAAAAAACCGAAAAATCACAAGTGTAAACTGCCATTTTCTGACATTAGATTTCGTTCTAAATGCACAATCCCTATGTAAAAACGATATTTAAGCAGGAATATCGTACTTTGAAGAAAATCTAATGATAGGTTTTTTCAGAAAATTGAAAAAACCGAAAAATCACAAGAGTAAAGTGCCATTTTCTGTCATTAGATTTCGTTCTCAATGCCTAACCCCTATGTAAAAACGATATCTAAGCAAGAATATCGTACTTTGAAGAAAATCTAATGATAGGATTTTTCAGAAAATTGAAAAAAACAGAAAAATCACAAGAGTAAAGTGCCATTTTCTGACATTATATTTCGTACTCAATACCCAATTCTAATGTAAAAGCGTTAGTTAAGCAAGATTCTCGTATTTAAAAAATCTGATGATAGGTTTTTTCAGATAATTGAAAAAACCGAAAATTAACAAGAGTAAAGTGCCATTTTCTGACATTAGATTTCGTCCTAACTGCTCAGTCCCTATGTAGAAACGTTATTTAAGCAGGATTATCGTACTTTGAAGAAAATCTAATGATAGGTTTTTTCAGAAAATTGAAAAAACCGAAAATTCACAAGAGTAAAGTGCCATTTTCTGACATTAGATTTCGTTCTAAATGCTTAATCCCTATGTAAACACGATATATAAGCAAGAATATCGTACTTTGAGGAAAATCTAAAGATAGGATTTTTCAGAAAATTGAAAAAAACAGAAAAGTCACAAGAGTAAAGTGCCATTTTCTGACATTATATTTCGTACTCAATACCTAATTCTAATGTAAAAGCGTTAGTTAAGCAAGATTCTCGTATTTGAAAAATCTGATGATAGGTTTTTTCAGATAATTGAAAAAACCGAAAAATCACTAGAGTAAAGTGCCATTTTCTGTCATTAGATTTCGTTCTAAATGCCTAATCCCTATGTAAAAACGATATTTAAGCAAGAATATCGTACTTTGAAGAAAATCTAATGATTGGTTTTTACAGAAAGTTGAAAAAACCGAAAAATCACTAGAGTAAAGCGCAATTTTCTGACATTAGATTTCGTCCTAACTGCTCAATCCCTATGTAGAAACGTTATTTAAGCAGGAATATCGTACTTTGAAGAAAATCTAATGATAGGTTTTTTCAGAAAATTGAAAAAACCGAAAAATCACAAGAGCAAAGTGCCATTTTCTGACATTACATTTCGTTCTACATGCTTAATCCCTATGTAAAAACGTTATTTAAGCAGGAATATCGTACTTTGAAGAAAATCTAATGTTAGGATTTTTCAGAAATTTGAGAAAACCGAAAAATCACTAGAGTAAAGCGCCATCTTCTGACATTACATTTCGTTCTAAATACTTAATGCTAAGGTAAAATCGGTAGTTAAGCAAGATTCTCGTATTTAAAAATCTGATGACAGGTTTTTTCAGAAAATTGAAAAAACCGAAAAATCACAGGAGTAAAGTGCCATTTTCTGACATTAGATTTCGTTCTAAATGCATAATCCCTATGTAAAAACGTCATTTAAGCAAGAATATCGGACTTTGAAGAAAATCAAATGATAGATTCTTTCAGAAAATTGAAAAAACCGAAAAATCACAAGTGTAAACTGCCATTTTCTGTCATTAGATTTCGTTCTAAATGCCTAACCCCTATGTAAAAACGATATTTAAGCAAGAATATCGTACTTTGAAGAAAATCTAATGCGTGGTTTTTACAGAAAGTTGAAAAAACCGAAAAATCACTAGAGTAAAGCGCCATTTTCTGACATTATATTTCGTACTCAATACCTAATTCTAATGTAAAATCGTTAGTTAAGCAAGATTCTCGTATTTAAAAAATCTGATGATAGGTTTTTTCAGAAAATTGGAAAAACCGTAAAATCACAAGAGTAAAGTGTCATTTTCTGACATTAGATTTCGTTCTAAATGCTTAATCACTATGTAAAAACGTTATCTAAGCAAGAATATTGTGTCTTGAAGAAAATCTAATGATAGGTTTTTTCAGAAAATTGGAAAAACCGAAAAATCACAAGAGCAAAGTGCCATTTTCTGACGTTAGATTTCATTCTAAATGCTTAATCCCTATGTAAAAACGTTATCTAAGCAAGAATATCGGACTTTGAAGAAAATCTAATGATTGATTCTTTCAGAAATTAGAAAAAAACGAAAAATCACTAGAGTAAAGCGCAATTTTCTGACGTTAGAATTCGTTCTAAATGCTTAATCCCTATGTAGAATCGTTATTTAAGCAAGAATATCGTACTTTGAAGAAAATCTAATGTTAGGATTTTTCAGAAAATTGAAAAAAACAGAAAAATCACAAGAGTAAAGTGCCATTTTCTGACATTACATTTCGTACTCAATACCTAATTCTAATGTAAAAGCGTTAGTTAAGCAAGATTCTCGTATTTGAAAAATCTGATGATAGGTTTTTTCAGATAATTGAAAAAACCGAAAAATCACTAGAGTAAAGTGCCATTTTCTGTCATTAGATTTCGTTCTAAATGCCTAATCCCTATGTAAAAACGATATCTAAGCAAGAATATTGTGTCTTGAAGAAAATCTAATGATAGGTTTTTTCAGAAAATTGGAAAAACCGAAAAATCACAAGAGCAAAGCGCCATTTTCTGACATTATATTTCGTACTCAATACCTAATTCTAATGTAAAATCGTTAGTTAAGCAAGATTCTCGTATTTGAAAAATCTGATGATAGGTTTTTTCAGAAAATTGGAAAAACCGTAAAATCACAAGAGTAAAGTGTCATTTTCTGACATTTGATTTCGTTCTAAATGCTTAATCCCTATGTAAAAACGTTATCTAAGCAAGAATATTGTGTCTTGAAGAAAATCTAATGATAGGTTTTTTCAGAAAATTGGAAAAACCGAAAAATCACAAGAGCAAAGTGCCATTTTCTGACTTTAGATTTCATTCTAAATGCTTAACCCCTATGTAAAAACGTTATCTAAGCAAGAATATCGGACTTTGAAGAAAATCTAATGATTGATTCTTTTAGAAATTAGAAAAAACCGAAAAATCACTAGAGTAAAGCGCAATTTTCTGACGTTAGAATTCGTTCTAAATGCTTAATCCCTATGTAGAAACGTTATTTAAGCAAGAATATCGTACTTTGAAGAAAATCTAATGTTAGGATTTTTCAGAAAATTGAAAAAAACAGAAAAATCACAAGAGTAAAGTGCCATTTTCTGACATTAGATTTCGTTCTAAATGCCCAATCCCTATGTAAAAACGTTATTTAAGCAGGAATATCGTACTTTGAAGAAAATCTAATGATAGGTATTTTCAGAAAATTGAAAAAACCGAAAATTCACAAGAGTAAAGTGACATTTTCTGTCATTAGATTTCGTTCTAAATGCCTAATCCCTATGTAGAAACGTTATTTAAGCAAGAATATCGTACTTTGAAGAAAATCTAATGTTAGGATTTTTCAGAAATTTGAGAAAACCGAAAAATCACTAGAGTAAAGCGCCATCTTCTGACATTATATTTCGTTCTAAATACTTAATGCTAAGGTAAAATCGGTAGTTAAGCAAGATTCTCGTATTTAAAAATCTGATGACAGGTTTTTTCAGAAAATTGAAAAAACCGAAAAATCACAAGTGTAAACTGCCATTTTCTGTCATTAGTTTTCGTTCTAAATGCCTAACCCCTATGTAAAAACGTCATTTAAGCAAGAATATCGGACTTTGAAGAAAATCAAATGATAGATTCTTTCAGAAAATTGAAAAAACCGAAAAATCACAAGTGTAAACTGCCATTTTCTGTCATTAGATTTCGTTCTAAATGCCTAACCCCTATGTAAAAACGATATTTAAGCAAGAATATCGTACTTTGAAGAAAATCTAATGCGTGGTTTTTACAGAAAGTTGAAAAAACCGAAAAATCACTAGAGTAAAGCGCCATTTTCTGACATTATATTTCGTACTCAATACCTAATTCTAATGTAAAATCGTTAGTTAAGCAAGATTCTCGTATTTAAAAAATCTGATGATAGGTTTTTTCAGAAAATTGGAAAAACCGTAAAATCACAAGAGTAAAGTGTCATTTTCTGACATTAGATTTCGTTCTAAATGCTTAATCACTATGTAAAAACGTTATCTAAGCAAGAATATTGTGTCTTGAAGAAAATCTAATGATAGGTTTTTTCAGAAAATTGGAAAAACCGAAAAATCACAAGAGCAAAGTGCCATTTTCTGACGTTAGATTTCATTCTAAATGCTTAATCCCTATGTAAAAACGTTATCTAAGCAAGAATATCGGACTTTGAAGAAAATCTAATGATTGATTCTTTCAGAAATTAGAAAAAAACGAAAAATCACTAGAGTAAAGCGCAATTTTCTGACGTTAGAATTCGTTCTAAATGCTTAATCCCTATGTAGAAACGTTATTTAAGCAAGAATATCGTACTTTGAAGAAAATCTAATGTTAGGATTTTTCAGAAAATTGAAAAAAACAGAAAAATCACAAGAGTAAAGTGCCATTTTCTGACATTACATTTCGTACTCAATACCTAATTCTAATGTAAAAGCGTTAGTTAAGCAAGATTCTCGTATTTGAAAAATCTGATGATAGGTTTTTTCAGATAATTGAAAAAACCGAAAAATCACTAGAGTAAAGTGCCATTTTCTGTCATTAGATTTCGTTCTAAATGCCTAATCCCTATGTAAAAACGATATTTAAGCAAGAATATCGTACTTTGAAGAAAATCTAATGAGTGGTTTGTACAGAAAGTTGAAAAAACCGAAAAATCACTAGAGTAAAGCGCCATTTTCTGACATTATATTTCGTACTCAATACCTAATTCTAATGTAAAATCGTTAGTTAAGCAAGATTCTCGTATTTGAAAAATCTGATGATAGGTTTTTTCAGAAAATTGGAAAAACCGTAAAATCACAAGAGTAAAGTGTCATTTTCTGACATTTGAGTTCGTTCTAAATGCTTAATCCCTATGTAAAAACGTTATCTAAGCAAGAATATTGTGTCTTGAAGAAAATCTAATGATAGGTTTTTTCAGAAAATTGGAAAAACCGAAAAATCACAAGAGCAAAGTGCCATTTTCTGACTTTAGATTTCATTCTAAATGCTTAACCCCTATGTAAAAACGTTATCTAAGCAAGAATATCGGACTTTGAAGAAAATCTAATGATAGATTCTTTCAGAAAATTGAAAAAACCGAAAAATCACAAGTGTAAACTGCCATTTTCTGACATTAGATTTCGTTCTAAATGCACAATCCCTATGTAAAAACGCTGTTTAAGCAGGAATATCGTACTTTGAAGAAAATCTAATGATAGGTTTTTTCAGAAAATTGAAAAAACCGAAAAATCACAAGTGTAAACTGCCATTTTCTGTCATTAGATTTCGTTCTAAATGCCTAACCCCTATGTAAAAACGATATTTAAGAAAGAATATCGTACTTTGAAGAAAATCTAATGATAGGTTTTTTCAGAAAATTGAAAAAACCGAAAAATCACAAGAGTAAAGTGCCATTTTCTGTCATTAGATTTCGTTCTAAATGCCTAACCCCTATGTAAAAACGATATTTAAGCAAGAATATCGTACTTTGAAGAAAATATAATGATAGGTTTTTTCAGAAAATTGAAAAAACCGAAAAATCACAAGAGTAAAGTGCCATTTTCTGTCATTAGATTTCGTTCTAAATGCCTAACCCCTATGTAAAAACGATATTTAAGCAAGAATATCGTACTTTGAAGAAAATCTAAAGATTGGTTTTTACAGAAAGTTGAAAAAACCGAAAAATCACCAGAGTAAAGCGCCATTTTCTGACTTTAGATTTCATTCTAAATGCTTAACCCCTATGTAAAAACGTTATCTAAGCAAGAATATCGGACTTTGAAGAAAATCTAATGATAGATTCTTTCAGAAAATTGAAAAAACCGAAAAATCACAAGTGTAAACTGCCATTTTCTGACATTAGATTTCGTTCTAAATGCACAATCCCTATGTAAAAACGCTGTTTAAGCAGGAATATCGTACTTTGAAGAAAATCTCATGATAGGTTTTTTCAGAAAATTGAAAAAACCGAAAAATCACAAGAGTAAAGTGCCATTTTCTGTCATTAGATTTCGTTCTCAATGCCTAACCCCTATGTAAAAACGATATTTAAGAAAGAATATCGTACTTTGAAGAAAATCTAATGATAGGTTTTTTCAGAAAATTGGAAAAACCGAAAAATCACAAGAGCAAAGTGCCATTTTCTGACATTACATTTCGTTCTACATGCTTAATCCCTATGTAAAAACGTTATCTAAGCAAGAATATTGTGTCTTGAAGAAAATCTAATGATAGGTTTTTTCAGAAAATTGGAAAAACCGAAAAATCACAAGAGCAAAGTGCCATTTTCTGACATTACATTTCGTTCTACATGCTTAATCCCTATGTAGAAACGTTATGTAAGCAAGAATATCGTACTTTGAAGAAAATCTAATGTTAGGATTTTTCAGAAATTTGAGAAAACCGAAAAATCACTAGAGTAAAGCGCCATCTTCCGACATTATATTTCGTTCTAAATACTTAATGCTAAGGTAAAATCGGTAGTTAAGCAAGATTCTCGTATTTAAAAATCTGATGACAGGTTTTTTCAGAAAATTGAAAAAACCGAAAAATCACAAGTGTAAACTGCCATTTTCTGTCATTAGTTTTCGTTCTAAATGCCTAACCCCTATGTAAAAACGATATTTAAGCAAGAATATCGTACTTTGAAGAAAATATAATGATAGGTTTTTTCAGAAAATTGAAAAAACCGAAAAATCACAAGAGTAAAGTGCCATTTTCTGTCATTAGATTTCGTTCTAAATGCCTAACCCCTATGTAAAAACGATATTTAAGCAAGAATATCGTACTTTGAAGAAAATCTAAAGATTGGTTTTTACAGAAAGTTGAAAAAACCGAAAAATCACCAGAGTAAAGCGCCATTTTCTGACTTTAGATTTCATTCTAAATGCTTAACCCCTATGTAAAAACGTTATCTAAGCAAGAATATCGGACTTTGAAGAAAATCTAATGATAGATTCTTTCAGAAAATTGAAAAAACCGAAAAATCACAAGTGTAAACTGCCATTTTCTGACATTAGATTTCGTTCTAAATGCACAATCCCTATGTAAGAACGCTGTTTAAGCAGGAATATCGTACTTTGAAGAAAATCTAATGATAGGTTTTTTCAGAAAATTGAAAAAACCGAAAAATCACAAGAGTAAAGTGCCATTTTCTGTCATTAGATTTCGTTCTAAATGCCTAACCCCTATGTAAAAACGATATTTAAGCAAGAATATCGTACTTTGAAGAAAATCTAATGATTGGTTTTTTCAGAAAAATGAAAAAACCGAAAAATCACAAGAGTAAAGTGCCATTTTCTGTCATTAGATTTCGTTCTAAATGCCTAACCCCTATGTAAAAACGATATTTAAGCAAGAATATCGTACTTTGAAGAAAATCTAATGATAGGTTTTTTCAGAAAATTGAAAAAACCGAAAAATCACTAGAGTAAAGCGCAATTTTCTGACGTTAGAATTCGTTCTAAATGCTTAATCCCTATGTAGAAACGTTATTTAAGCAAGAATATCGTACTTTGAAGAAAATCTAATGTTAGGATTTTTCAGAAACTTGAGAAAACCGAAAAATCACTAGAGTAAAGCGCCATCTTCTGACATTACATTTCGTTCTAAATACTTAATGCTAAGGTAAAATCGGTAGTTAAGCAAGATTCTCGTATTTAAAAATCTGATGACAGGTTTTTTCAGAAAAATGAAAAAACCGAAAAATCACAAGAGTAAAGTGCCATTTTCTGACATTAGATTTCGTTCTAAATGCATAATCCCTATGTAAAAACGATATTTAAGCAAGAATATCGTACTTTGAAGAAAATCTAATGCGTGGTTTTTACAGAAAGTTGAAAAAACCGAAAAATCACTACAGTAAAGTGACATTTTCTGTCATTAGATTTCGTTCTAAATGCCTAATCCCTATGTAGAAACGTTATTTAAGCAAGAATATCGTACTTTGAAGAAAATCTAATGTTAGGATTTTACAGAAAATTGAAAAAAACCGAAAAATCACAAGAGTAAAGTGCCATTTTCTGTCATTAGATTTCGTTCTAAATGCCTAATCCCTATGTAAAAACGATATTTAAGCAAGAATATCGTACTTTGAAGAAAATCTAATGCGTGGTTTTTACAGAAAGTTGAAAAAACCGAAAAATCACTAGAGTAAAGCGCCATTTTCTGACATTATATTTCGTACTCAATACCTAATTCTAATGTAAAATCGTTAGTTAAGCAAGATTCTCGTATTTAAAAAATCTGATGATAGGTTTTTTCAGAAAATTGGAAAGACCGTAAAATCACAAGAGTAAAGTGTCATTTTCTGACATTAGATTTCGTTCTAAATGCTTAATCACTATGTAAAAACGTTATCTAAGCAAGAATATTGTGTCTTGAAGAAAATCTAATGATAGGTTTTTTCAGAAAATTGGAAAAACCGAAAAATCACAAGAGCAAAGTGCCATTTTCTGACGTTAGATTTCATTCTAAATGCTTAATCCCTATGTAAAAACGTTATCTAAGCAAGAATATCGGACTTTGAAGAAAATCTAATGATTGATTCTTTCAGAAATTAGAAAAAAACGAAAAATCACTAGAGTAAAGCGCAATTTTCTGACGTTAGAATTCGTTCTAAATGCTTAATCCCTATGTAGAAACGTTATTTAAGCAAGAATATCGTACTTTGAAGAAAATCTAATGTTAGGATTTTTCAGAAAATTGAAAAAAACAGAAAAATCACAAGAGTAAAGTGCCATTTTCTGACATTACATTTCGTACTCAATACCTAATTCTAATGTAAAAGCGTTAGTTAAGCAAGATTCTCGTATTTGAAAAATCTGATGATAGGTTTTTTCAGATAATTGAAAAAACCGAAAAATCACTAGAGTAAAGTGCCATTTTCTGTCATTAGATTTCGTTCTAAATGCCTAATCCCTATGTAAAAACGATATTTAAGCAAGAATATCGTACTTTGAAGAAAATCTAATGAGTGGTTTGTACAGAAAGTTGAAAAAACCGAAAAATCACTAGAGTAAAGCGCCATTTTCTGACATTATATTTCGTACTGAATACCTAATTCTAATGTAAAATCGTTAGTTAAGCAAGATTCTCGTATTTGAAAAATCTGATGATAGGTTTTTTCAGAAAATTGGAAAAACCGTAAAATCACAAGAGTAAAGTGTCATTTTCTGACATTTGATTTCGTTCTAAATGCTTAATCCCTATGTAAAAACGTTATCTAAGCAAGAATATTGTGTCTTGAAGAAAATCTAATGATAGGTTTTTTCAGAAAATTGGAAAAACCGAAAAATCACAAGAGCAAAGTGCCATTTTCTGACTTTAGATTTCATTCTAAATGCTTAACCCCTATGTAAAAACGTTATCTAAGCAAGAATATCGGACTTTGAAGAAAATCTAATGATAGATTCTTTCAGAAAATTGAAAAAACCGAAAAATCACAAGTGTAAACTGCCATTTTCTGACATTAGATTTCGTTCTAAATGCACAATCCCTATGTAAAAACGCTGTTTAAGCAGGAATATCGTACTTTGAAGAAAATCTAATGATAGGTTTTTTCAGAAAATTGAAAAAACCGAAAAATCACAAGTGTAAACTGCCATTTTCTGTCATTAGATTTCGTTCTAAATGCCTAACCCCTATGTAAAAACGATATTTAAGAAAGAATATCGTACTTTGAAGAAAATCTAATGATAGGTTTTTTCAGAAAATTGAAAAAACCGAAAAATCACAAGAGTAAAGTGCCATTTTCTGTCATTAGATTTCGTTCTAAATGCCTAACCCCTATGTAAAAACGATATTTAAGCAAGAATATCGTACTTTGAAGAAAATATAATGATAGGTTTTTTCAGAAAATTGAAAAAACCGAAAAATCACAAGAGTAAAGTGCCATTTTCTGTCATTAGATTTCGTTCTAAATGCCTAACCCCTATGTAAAAACGATATTTAAGCAAGAATATCGTACTTTGAAGAAAATCTAAAGATTGGTTTTTACAGAAAGTTGAAAAAACCGAAAAATCACCAGAGTAAAGCGCCATTTTCTGACTTTAGATTTCATTCTAAATGCTTAACCCCTATGTAAAAACGTTATCTAAGCAAGAATATCGGACTTTGAAGAAAATCTAATGATAGATTCTTTCAGAAAATTGAAAAAACCGAAAAATCACAAGTGTAAACTGCCATTTTCTGACATTAGATTTCGTTCTAAATGCACAATCCCTATGTAAAAACGCTGTTTAAGCAGGAATATCGTACTTTGAAGAAAATCTCATGATAGGTTTTTTCAGAAAATTGAAAAAACCGAAAAATCACAAGAGTAAAGTGCCATTTTCTGTCATTAGATTTCGTTCTCAATGCCTAACCCCTATGTAAAAACGATATTTAAGAAAGAATATCGTACTTTGAAGAAAATCTAATGATAGGTTTTTTCAGAAAATTGGAAAAACCGAAAAATCACAAGAGCAAAGTGCCATTTTCTGACATTACATTTCGTTCTACATGCTTAATCCCTATGTAAAAACGTTATCTAAGCAAGAATATTGTGTCTTGAAGAAAATCTAATGATAGGTTTTTTCAGAAAATTGGAAAAACCGAAAAATCACAAGAGCAAAGTGCCATTTTCTGACATTACATTTCGTTCTACATGCTTAATCCCTATGTAGAAACGTTATGTAAGCAAGAATATCGTACTTTGAAGAAAATCTAATGTTAGGATTTTTCAGAAATTTGAGAAAACCGAAAAATCACTAGAGTAAAGCGCCATCTTCCGACATTATATTTCGTTCTAAATACTTAATGCTAAGGTAAAATCGGTAGTTAAGCAAGATTCTCGTATTTAAAAATCTGATGACAGGTTTTTTCAGAAAATTGAAAAAACCGAAAAATCACAAGTGTAAACTGCCATTTTCTGTCATTAGTTTTCGTTCTAAATGCCTAACCCCTATGTAAAAACGATATTTAAGCAAGAATATCGTACTTTGAAGAAAATATAATGATAGGTTTTTTCAGAAAATTGAAAAAACCGAAAAATCACAAGAGTAAAGTGCCATTTTCTGTCATTAGATTTCGTTCTAAATGCCTAACCCCTATGTAAAAACGATATTTAAGCAAGAATATCGTACTTTGAAGAAAATCTAAAGATTGGTTTTTACAGAAAGTTGAAAAAACCGAAAAATCACCAGAGTAAAGCGCCATTTTCTGACTTTAGATTTCATTCTAAATGCTTAACCCCTATGTAAAAACGTTATCTAAGCAAGAATATCGGACTTTGAAGAAAATCTAATGATAGATTCTTTCAGAAAATTGAAAAAACCGAAAAATCACAAGTGTAAACTGCCATTTTCTGACATTAGATTTCGTTCTAAATGCACAATCCCTATGTAAGAACGCTGTTTAAGCAGGAATATCGTACTTTGAAGAAAATCTAATGATAGGTTTTTTCAGAAAATTGAAAAAACCGAAAAATCACAAGAGTAAAGTGCCATTTTCTGTCATTAGATTTCGTTCTAAATGCCTAACCCCTATGTAAAAACGATATTTAAGCAAGAATATCGTACTTTGAAGAAAATCTAATGATTGGTTTTTTCAGAAAAATGAAAAAACCGAAAAATCACAAGAGTAAAGTGCCATTTTCTGTCATTAGATTTCGTTCTAAATGCCTAACCCCTATGTAAAAACGATATTTAAGCAAGAATATCGTACTTTGAAGAAAATCTAATGATAGGTTTTTTCAGAAAATTGAAAAAACCGAAAAATCACTAGAGTAAAGCGCAATTTTCTGACGTTAGAATTCGTTCTAAATGCTTAATCCCTATGTAGAAACGTTATTTAAGCAAGAATATCGTACTTTGAAGAAAATCTAATGTTAGGATTTTTCAGAAACTTGAGAAAACCGAAAAATCACTAGAGTAAAGCGCCATCTTCTGACATTACATTTCGTTCTAAATACTTAATGCTAAGGTAAAATCGGTAGTTAAGCAAGATTCTCGTATTTAAAAATCTGATGACAGGTTTTTTCAGAAAAATGAAAAAACCGAAAAATCACAAGAGTAAAGTGCCATTTTCTGACATTAGATTTCGTTCTAAATGCATAATCCCTATGTAAAAACGATATTTAAGCAAGAATATCGTACTTTGAAGAAAATCTAATGCGTGGTTTTTACAGAAAGTTGAAAAAACCGAAAAATCACTACAGTAAAGTGACATTTTCTGTCATTAGATTTCGTTCTAAATGCCTAATCCCTATGTAGAAACGTTATTTAAGCAAGAATATCGTACTTTGAAGAAAATCTAATGTTAGGATTTTACAGAAAATTGAAAAAAACCGAAAAATCACAAGAGTAAAGTGCCATTTTCTGTCATTAGATTTCGTTCTAAATGCCTAATCCCTATGTAAAAACGATATTTAAGCAAGAATATCGTACTTTGAAGAAAATCTAATGCGTGGTTTTTACAGAAAGTTGAAAAAACCGAAAAATCACTAGAGTAAAGCGCCATTTTCTGACATTATATTTCGTACTCAATACCTAATTCTAATGTAAAATCGTTAGTTAAGCAAGATTCTCGTATTTAAAAAATCTGATGATAGGTTTTTTCAGAAAATTGGAAAGACCGTAAAATCACAAGAGTAAAGTGTCATTTTCTGACATTAGATTTCGTTCTAAATGCTTAATCACTATGTAAAAACGTTATCTAAGCAAGAATATTGTGTCTTGAAGAAAATCTAATGATAGGTTTTTTCAGAAAATTGGAAAAACCGAAAAATCACAAGAGCAAAGTGCCATTTTCTGACGTTAGATTTCATTCTAAATGCTTAATCCCTATGTAAAAACGTTATCTAAGCAAGAATATCGGACTTTGAAGAAAATCTAATGATTGATTCTTTCAGAAATTAGAAAAAAACGAAAAATCACTAGAGTAAAGCGCAATTTTCTGACGTTAGAATTCGTTCTAAATGCTTAATCCCTATGTAGAAACGTTATTTAAGCAAGAATATCGTACTTTGAAGAAAATCTAATGTTAGGATTTTTCAGAAAATTGAAAAAAACAGAAAAATCACAAGAGTAAAGTGCCATTTTCTGACATTACATTTCGTACTCAATACCTAATTCTAATGTAAAAGCGTTAGTTAAGCAAGATTCTCGTATTTGAAAAATCTGATGATAGGTTTTTTCAGATAATTGAAAAAACCGAAAAATCACTAGAGTAAAGTGCCATTTTCTGTCATTAGATTTCGTTCTAAATGCCTAATCCCTATGTAAAAACGATATTTAAGCAAGAATATCGTACTTTGAAGAAAATCTAATGAGTGGTTTGTACAGAAAGTTGAAAAAACCGAAAAATCACTAGAGTAAAGCGCCATTTTCTGACATTATATTTCGTACTGAATACCTAATTCTAATGTAAAATCGTTAGTTAAGCAAGATTCTCGTATTTGAAAAATCTGATGATAGGTTTTTTCAGAAAATTGGAAAAACCGTAAAATCACAAGAGTAAAGTGTCATTTTCTGACATTTGATTTCGTTCTAAATGCTTAATCCCTATGTAAAAACGTTATCTAAGCAAGAATATTGTGTCTTGAAGAAAATCTAATGATAGGTTTTTTCAGAAAATTGGAAAAACCGAAAAATCACAAGAGCAAAGTGCCATTTTCTGACTTTAGATTTCATTCTAAATGCTTAACCCCTATGTAAAAACGTTATCTAAGCAAGAATATCGGACTTTGAAGAAAATCTAATGATAGATTCTTTCAGAAAATTGAAAAAACCGAAAAATCACAAGAGTAAAGTGCCATTTTCTGTCATTAGATTTCGTTCTAAATGCCTAACCCCTATGTAAAAACGATATTTAAGCAAGAATATCGTACTTTGAAGAAAATCTAATGATAGGTTTTTTCAGAAAATTGAAAAAACCGAAAAATCACAAGAGTAAAGTGCCATTTTCTGTCATTAGATTTCGTTCTAAATGCCTAACCCCTATGTAAAAACGATATTTAAGCAAGAATATCGTACTTTGAAGAAAATCTAATGATTGGTTTTTTCAGAAAAATGAAAAAACCGAAAAATCACAAGAGTAAAGTGCCATTTTCTGTCATTAGATTTCGTTCTAAATGCCTAACCCCTATGTAAAAACGATATTTAAGCAAGAATATCGTACTTTGAAGAAAATCTAATGATAGGTTTTTTCAGAAAATTGAAAAAACCGAAAAATCACTAGAGTAAAGCGCAATTTTCTGACGTTAGAATTCGTTCTAAATGCTTAATCCCTATGTAGAAACGTTATTTAAGCAAGAATATCGTACTTTGAAGAAAATCTAATGTTAGGATTTTTCAGAAACTTGAGAAAACCGAAAAATCACTAGAGTAAAGCGCCATCTTCTGACATTACATTTCGTTCTAAATACTTAATGCTAAGGTAAAATCGGTAGTTAAGCAAGATTCTCGTATTTAAAAATCTGATGACAGGTTTTTTCAGAAAAATGAAAAAACCGAAAAATCACAAGAGTAAAGTGCCATTTTCTGACATTAGATTTCGTTCTAAATGCATAATCCCTATGTAAAAACGATATTTAAGCAAGAATATCGTACTTTGAAGAAAATCTAATGCGTGGTTTTTACAGAAAGTTGAAAAAACCGAAAAATCACTACAGTAAAGTGACATTTTCTGTCATTAGATTTCGTTCTAAATGCCTAATCCCTATGTAGAAACGTTATTTAAGCAAGAATATCGTACTTTGAAGAAAATCTAATGTTAGGATTTTACAGAAAATTGAAAAAAACCGAAAAATCACAAGAGTAAAGTGCCATTTTCTGTCATTAGATTTCGTTCTAAATGCCTAATCCCTATGTAAAAACGATATTTAAGCAAGAATATCGTACTTTGAAGAAAATCTAAAGATTGGTTTTTACAGAAAGTTGAAAAAACCGAAAAATCACTAGAGTAAAGCGCCATTTTCTGACATTATATTTCGTACTCAATACCTAATTCTAATGTAAAATCGTTAGTTAAGCAAGATTCTCGTATTTAAAAAATCTGATGATAGGTTTTTTCAGAAAATTGGAAAAACCGTAAAATCACAAGAGTAAAGTGTCATTTTCTGACATTAGATTTCGTTCTAAATGCTTAATCACTATGTAAAAACGTTATCTAAGCAAGAATATTGTGTCTTGAAGAAAATCTAATGATAGGTTTTTTCAGAAAATTGGAAAAACCGAAAAATCACAAGAGCAAAGTGCCATTTTCTGACGTTAGATTTCATTCTAAATGCTTAATCCCTATGTAAAAACGTTATCTAAGCAAGAATATCGGACTTTGAAGAAAATCTAATGATTGATTCTTTCAGAAATTAGAAAAAAACGAAAAATCACTAGAGTAAAGCGCAATTTTCTGACGTTAGAATTCGTTCTAAATGCTTAATCCCTATGTAGAAACGTTATTTAAGCAAGAATATCGTACTTTGAAGAAAATCTAATGTTAGGATTTTTCAGAAAATTGAAAAAAACAGAAAAATCACAAGAGTAAAGTGCCATTTTCTGACATTACATTTCGTACTCAATACCTAATTCTAATGTAAAAGCGTTAGTTAAGCAAGATTCTCGTATTTGAAAAATCTGATGATAGGTTTTTTCAGATAATTGAAAAAACCGAAAAATCACTAGAGTAAAGTGCCATTTTCTGTCATTAGATTTCGTTCTAAATGCCTAATCCCTATGTAAAAACGATATTTAAGCAAGAATATCGTACTTTGAAGAAAATCTAATGAGTGGTTTGTACAGAAAGTTGAAAAAACCGAAAAATCACTAGAGTAAAGCGCCATTTTCTGACATTATATTTCGTACTGAATACCTAATTCTAATGTAAAATCGTTAGTTAAGCAAGATTCTCGTATTTGAAAAATCTGATGATAGGTTTTTTCAGAAAATTGGAAAAACCGTAAAATCACAAGAGTAAAGTGTCATTTTCTGACATTTGATTTCGTTCTAAATGCTTAATCCCTATGTAAAAACGTTATCTAAGCAAGAATATTGTATCTTGAAGAAAATCTAATGATAGGTTTTTTCAGAAAATTGGAAAAACCGAAAAATCACAAGAGCAAAGTGCCATTTTCTGACTTTAGATTTCATTCTAAATGCTTAACCCCTATGTAAAAACGTTATCTAAGCAAGAATATCGGACTTTGAAGAAAATCTAATGATAGATTCTTTCAGAAAATTGAAAAAACCGAAAAATCACAAGTGTAAACTGCCATTTTCTGACATTAGATTTCGTTCTAAATGCACAATCCCTATGTAAAAACGCTGTTTAAGCAGGAATATCGTACTTTGAAGAAAATCTAATGATAGGTTTTTTCAGAAAATTGAAAAAACCGAAAAATCACAAGTGTAAACTGCCATTTTCTGTCATTAGATTTCGTTCTAAATGCCTAACCCCTATGTAAAAACGATATTTAAGAAAGAATATCGTACTTTGAAGAAAATCTAATGATAGGTTTTTTCAGAAAATTGAAAAAACCGAAAAATCACAAGAGTAAAGTGCCATTTTCTGTCATTAGATTTCGTTCTAAATGCCTAACCCCTATGTAAAAACGATATTTAAGCAAGAATATCGTACTTTGAAGAAAATATAATGATAGGTTTTTTCAGAAAATTGAAAAAACCGAAAAATCACAAGAGTAAAGTGCCATTTTCTGTCATTAGATTTCGTTCTAAATGCCTAACCCCTATGTAAAAACGATATTTAAGCAAGAATATCGTACTTTGAAGAAAATCTAAAGATTGGTTTTTACAGAAAGTTGAAAAAACCGAAAAATCACCAGAGGAAAGCGCCATTTTGTGACTTTAGATTTCATTCTAAATGCTTAACCCCTATGTAAAAACGTTATCTAAGCAAGAATATCGGACTTTGAAGAAAATCTAATGATAGATTCTTTCAGAAAATTGAAAAAACCGAAAAATCACAAGTGTAAACTGCCATTTTCTGACATTAGATTTCGTTCTAAATGCACAATCCCTATGTAAAAACGCTGTTTAAGCAGGAATATCGTACTTTGAAGAAAATCTAATGATAGGTTTTTTCAGAAAATTGAAAAAACCGAAAAATCACAAGAGTAAAGTGCCATTTTCTGTCATTAGATTTCGTTCTAAATGCCTAACCCCTATGTAAAAACGATATTTAAGAAAGAATATCGTACTTTGAAGAAAATCTAATGATAGGTTTTTTCAGAAAATTGGAAAAACCGAAAAATCACAAGAGCAAAGTGCCATTTTCTGACATTACATTTCGTTCTACATGCTTAATCCCTATGTAAAAACGTTATCTAAGCAAGAATATTGTGTCTTGAAGAAAATCTAATGATAGGTTTTTTCAGAAAATTGGAAAAACCGAAAAATCACAAGAGCAAAGTGCCATTTTCTGACATTACATTTCGTTCTACATGCTTAATCCCTATGTAGAAACGTTATGTAAGCAAGAATATCGTACTTTGAAGAAAATCTAATGTTAGGATTTTTCAGAAATTTGAGAAAACCGAAAAATCACTAGAGTAAAGCGCCATCTTCTGACATTATATTTCGTTCTAAATACTTAATGCTAAGGTAAAATCGGTAGTTAAGCAAGATTCTCGTATTTAAAAATCTGATGACAGGTTTTTTCAGAAAATTGAAAAAACCGAAAAATCACAAGTGTAAACTGCCATTTTCTGTCATTAGATTTCGTTCTAAATGCCTAACCCCTGTGTAAAAACGATATTTAAGCAAGAATATCGTACTTTGAAGAAAATCTAATGATAGGTTTTTTCAGAAAATTGAAAAAACCGAAAAATCACAAGAGTAAAGTGCCATTTTCTGTCATTAGATTTCGTTCTAAATGCCTAACCCCTATGTAAAAACGATATTTAAGCAAGAATATCGTACTTTGAAGAAAATCTAATGATTGGTTTTTTCAGAAAAATGAAAAAACCGAAAAATCACAAGAGTAAAGTGCCATTTTCTGTCATTAGATTTCGTTCTAAATGCCTAACCCCTATGTAAAAACGATATTTAAGCAAGAATATCATACTTTGAAGAAAATCTAATGATAGGTTTTTTCAGAAAATTGAAAAAACCGAAAAATCACTAGAGTAAAGCGCAATTTTCTGACGTTAGAATTCGTTCTAAATGCTTAATCCCTATGTAGAAACGTTATTTAAGCAAGAATATCGTACTTTGAAGAAAATCTAATGTTAGGATTTTTCAGAAACTTGAGAAAACCGAAAAATCACTAGAGTAAAGCGCCATCTTCTGACATTACATTTCGTTCTAAATACTTAATGCTAAGGTAAAATCGGTAGTTAAGCAAGATTCTCGTATTTAAAAATCTGATGACAGGTTTTTTCAGAAAAATGAAAAAACCGAAAAATCACAAGAGTAAAGTGCCATTTTCTGACATTAGATTTCGTTCTAAATGCTTAATCCCTATGTAAAAACGTTATCTAAGCAAGAATATTGTGTCTTGAAGAAAATCTAATGATAGGTTTTTTCAGAAAATTGGAAAAACCGAAAAATCACAAGAGCAAAGTGCCATTTTCTGACATTACATTTCGTTCTACATGCTTAATCCCTATGTAGAAACGTTATGTAAGCAAGAATATCGTACTTTGAAGAAAATCTAATGTTAGGATTTTTCAGAAATTTGAGAAAACCGAAAAATCACTAGAGTAAAGCGCCATCTTCCGACATTATATTTCGTTCTAAATACTTAATGCTAAGGTAAAATCGGTAGTTAAGCAAGATTCTCGTATTTAAAAATCTGATGACAGGTTTTTTCAGAAAATTGAAAAAACCGAAAAATCACAAGTGTAAACTGCCATTTTCTGTCATTAGTTTTCGTTCTAAATGCCTAACCCCTATGTAAAAACGATATTTAAGCAAGAATATCGTACTTTGAAGAAAATATAATGATAGGTTTTTTCAGAAAATTGAAAAAACCGAAAAATCACAAGAGTAAAGTGCCATTTTCTGTCATTAGATTTCGTTCTAAATGCCTAACCCGTATGTAAAAACGATATTTAAGCAAGAATATCGTACTTTGAAGAAAATCTAAAGATTGGTTTTTACAGAAAGTTGAAAAAACCGAAAAATCACCAGAGTAAAGCGCCATTTTCTGACTTTAGATTTCATTCTAAATGCTTAACCCCTATGTAAAAACGTTATCTAAGCAAGAATATCGGACTTTGAAGAAAATCTAATGATAGATTCTTTCAGAAAATTGAAAAAACCGAAAAATCACAAGTGTAAACTGCCATTTTCTGACATTAGATTTCGTTCTAAATGCACAATCCCTATGTAAGAACGCTGTTTAAGCAGGAATATCGTACTTTGAAGAAAATCTAATGATAGGTTTTTTCAGAAAATTGAAAAAACCGAAAAATCACAAGAGTAAAGTGCCATTTTCTGTCATTAGATTTCGTTCTAAATGCCTAACCCCTATGTAAAAACGATATTTAAGCAAGAATATCGTACTTTGAAGAAAATCTAATGATAGGTTTTTTCAGAAAATTGAAAAAACCGAAAAATCACAAGAGTAAAGTGCCATTTTCTGTCATTAGATTTCGTTCTAAATGCCTAACCCCTATGTAAAAACGATATTTAAGCAAGAATATCGTACTTTGAAGAAAATCTAATGATTGGTTTTTTCAGAAAAATGAAAAAACCGAAAAATCACAAGAGTAAAGTGCCATTTTCTGTCATTAGATTTCGTTCTAAATGCCTAACCCCTATGTAAAAACGATATTTAAGCAAGAATATCGTACTTTGAAGAAAATCTAATGATAGGTTTTTTCAGAAAATTGAAAAAACCGAAAAATCACTAGAGTAAAGCGCAATTTTCTGACGTTAGAATTCGTTCTAAATGCTTAATCCCTATGTAGAAACGTTATTTAAGCAAGAATATCGTACTTTGAAGAAAATCTAATGTTAGGATTTTTCAGAAACTTGAGAAAACCGAAAAATCACTAGAGTAAAGCGCCATCTTCTGACATTACATTTCGTTCTAAATACTTAATGCTAAGGTAAAATCGGTAGTTAAGCAAGATTCTCGTATTTAAAAATCTGATGACAGGTTTTTTCAGAAAAATGAAAAAACCGAAAAATCACAAGAGTAAAGTGCCATTTTCTGACATTAGATTTCGTTCTAAATGCATAATCCCTATGTAGAAACGATATTTAAGCAAGAATATCGTACTTTGAAGAAAATCTAATGCGTGGTTTTTACAGAAAGTTGAAAAAACCGAAAAATCACTACAGTAAAGAGACATTTTCTGTCATTAGATTTCGTTCTAAATGCCTAATCCCTATGTAGAAACGTTATTTAAGCAAGAATATCGTACTTTGAAGAAAATCTAATGTTAGGATTTTACAGAAAATTGAAAAAAACCGAAAAATCACAAGAGTAAAGTGCCATTTTCTGTCATTAGATTTCGTTCTAAATGCCTAACCCCTATGTAAAAACGATATTTAAGCAAGAATATCGTACTTTGAAGAAAATCTAATGCGTGGTTTTTACAGAAAGTTGAAAAAACCGAAAAATCACTAGAGTAAAGCGCCATTTTCTGACATTATATTTCGTACTCAATACCTAATTCTAATGTAAAATCGTTAGTTAAGCAAGATTCTCGTATTTAAAAAATCTGATGATAGGTTTTTTCAGAAAATTGGAAAAACCGTAAAATCACAAGAGTAAAGTGTCATTTTCTGACATTAGATTTCGTTCTAAATGCTTAATCACTATGTAAAAACGTTATCTACGCAAGAATATTGTGTCTTGAAGAAAATCTAATGATAGGTTTTTTCAGAAAATTGGAAAAACCGAAAAATCACTAGAGTAAAGTGCCATTTTCTGTCATTAGATTTCGTTCTAAATGCCTAATCCCTATGTAAAAACGATATTTAAGCAAGAATATCGTACTTTGAAGAAAATCTAATGAGTGGTTTGTACAGAAAGTTGAAAAAACCGAAAAATCACTAGAGTAAAGCGCCATTTTCTGACATTATATTTCGTACTCAATACCTAATTCTAATGTAAAATCGTTAGTTAAGCAAGATTCTCGTATTTAAAAAATCCGATGATAGGTTTTTTCAGATTATTGAAAACACCGAAAATTCACAAGAGTAAAGTGCCATTTTCTGACATTAGATTTCGTTCTAAATGCCCAATCCCTATGTAAAAACGTTATTTAAGCAGGAATATCGTATTTTGAAGAAAATCTAATGATAGGATTTTTCAGAAAATTGAAAAAGACAGAAAAATCACAAGAGTAAATTGCCATTTTCTGTCATTAGATTTCGTTCTAAATGCCTAATCCCTATGTAAAAACGATATTTAAGCAAGAATATCGTACTTTGAAGAAAATCTAATGATTGATTCTTTCAGAAATTAGAAAAAACCGAAAAATCACTAGAGTAAAGCGCAATTTTCTGACGTTAGAATTCGTTCTAAATGCTTAATCCCTATGTAGAAACGTTATTTAAGCAAGAATATCGTACTTTGAAGAAAATCTAATGTTAGGATTTTTCAGAAATTTGAGAAAACCGAAAAATCACTAGAGTAAAGCGCCATCTTCTGACATTACATTTCGTTCTAAATACTTAATGCTAAGGTAAAATCGGTAGTTAAGCAAGATTCTCGTATTTAAAAATCTGATGACAGGTTTTTTCAGAAAATTGAAAAAACCGAAAAATCACAGGAGTGAAGTGCCATTTTCTGACATTAGATTTCGTTCTAAATGCATAATCCCTATGTAAAAACGTCATTTAAGCAAGAATATCGGACTTTGAAGAAAATCAAATGATAGATTCTTTCAGAAAATTGAAAAAACCGAAAAATCACTAGAGTAAAGCGCAATTTTCTGACGTTAGAATTCGTTCTAAATGCTTAATCCCTATGTAGAAACGTTATTTAAGCAAGAATATCGTACTTTGAAGAAAATCTAATGTTAGGATTTTTCAGAAAATTGAAATAAACAGAAAAATCACAAGAGTAAAGTGCCATTTTCTGACATTACATTTCGTACTCAATACCTAATTCTAATGTAAAGGCGTTAGTTAAGCAAGATTCTCGTATTTAAAAAATCTGATGATAGGTTTTTTCAGATAATTGAAAACACCGAAAATTCACAAGAGTAAAGTGCCATTTTCTGACATTACATTTCGTACTCAATACCTAATTCTAATGTAAAGGCGTTAGTTAAGCAAGATTCTGGTATTTAAAAAATCTAATGATAGGTTTTTTCAGAAAATTGGAAAAACCGAAAAATCACAAGAGCAAAGTGCCATTTTCTGACGTTACATTTCGTTCTACATGCTTAATCCCTATGTAAAAACGTTATCTAAGCACGAATATCGTATTTTGAAGAAAATCTAATGATAGGATTTTTCAGAAAATTGAAAAAAACCGAAAAATCACAAGAGTAATGGGCCATTTTCTGACATTACATTTCGTTCTAAATGCTTAATCCCTATGTAAAAACGTTATCTAAGCAAGAATATTGTGTCTTGAAGAAAATCTAATGATAGGTTTTTTCAGAATATTGAAAAAACTGAAAAATCACAAGAGTAAAGTGCCATTTTCTGTCATTAGATTTCGTTCTAAATTCCTAATCCCTATGTAAAAACGATATTTAAGCAAGAATATCGTACTTTGAAGAAAATCTAATGCGTGGTTTTTACAGAAAGTTGAAAAAACCGATAAATCACTAGAGTAAAGCGCCATTTTCTGACGTTAGAATTCGTTCTAAATGCTTAATCCCTATGTAGAAACGTTATTTAAGCAAGAATATCGTACTTTGAAGAAAATCTAATGATTGGTTTTTTCAGAAAAATGAAAAAACCGAAAAATCACAAGAGTAAAGTGCCATTTTCTGTCATTAGATTTCGTTCTAAATGCCTAACCCCTATGTAAAAACGATATTTAAGCAAGAATATCATACTTTGAAGAAAATCTAATGATAGGTTTTTTCAGAAAATTGAAAAAACCGAAAAATCACTAGAGTAAAGCGCAATTTTCTGACGTTAGAATTCGTTCTAAATGCTTAATCCCTATGTAGAAACGTTATTTAAGCAAGAATATCGTACTTTGAAGAAAATCTAATGTTAGGATTTTTCAGAAACTTGAGAAAACCGAAAAATCACTAGAGTAAAGCGCCATCTTCTGACATTACATTTCGTTCTAAATACTTAATGCTAAGGTAAAATCGGTAGTTAAGCAAGATTCTCGTATTTAAAAATCTGATGACAGGTTTTTTCAGAAAAATGAAAAAACCGAAAAATCACAAGAGTAAAGTGCCATTTTCTGACATTAGATTTCGTTCTAAATGCATAATCCCTATGTAGAAACGATATTTAAGCAAGAATATCGTACTTTGAAGAAAATCTAATGCGTGGTTTTTACAGAAAGTTGAAAAAACCGAAAAATCACTACAGTAAAGTGACATTTTCTGTCATTAGATTTCGTTCTAAATGCCTAATCCCTATGTAGAAACGTTATTTAAGCAAGAATATCGTACTTTGAAGAAAATCTAATGTTAGGATTTTACAGAAAATTGAAAAAAACCGAAAAATCACAAGAGTAAAGTGCCATTTTCTGTCATTAGATTTCGTTCTAAATGCCTAATCCCTATGTAAAAACGATATTTAAGCAAGAATATCGTACTTTGAAGAAAATCTAATGCGTGGTTTTTACAGAAAGTTGAAAAAACCGAAAAATCACTAGAGTAAAGCGCCATTTTCTGACATTATATTTCGTACTCAATACCTAATTCTAATGTAAAATCGTTAGTTAAGCAAGATTCTCGTATTTAAAAAATCTGATGATAGGTTTTTTCAGAAAATTGGAAAAACCGTAAAATCACAAGAGTAAAGTGTCATTTTCTGACATTAGATTTCGTTCTAAATGCTTAATCACTATGTAAAAACGTTATCTACGCAAGAATATTGTGTCTTGAAGAAAATCTAATGATAGGTTTTTTCAGAAAATTGGAAAAACCGAAAAATCACTAGAGTAAAGTGCCATTTTCTGTCATTAGATTTCGTTCTAAATGCCTAATCCCTATGTAAAAACGATATTTAAGCAAGAATATCGTACTTTGAAGAAAATCTAATGAGTGGTTTGTACAGAAAGTTGAAAAAACCGAAAAATCACTAGAGTAAAGCGCCATTTTCTGACATTATATTTCGTACTCAATACCTAATTCTAATGTAAAATCGTTAGTTAAGCAAGATTCTCGTATTTAAAAAATCCGATGATAGGTTTTTTCAGATTATTGAAAACACCGAAAATTCACAAGAGTAAAGTGCCATTTTCTGACATTAGATTTCGTTCTAAATGCCCAATCCCTATGTAAAAACGTTATTTAAGCAGGAATATCGTACTTTGAAGAAAATCTAATGATAGGTATTTTCAGAAAATTGAAAAAACCGAAAATTCACAAGAGTAAAGTGACATTTTCTGTCATTAGATTTCGTTCTAAATGCCTAATCCCTATGTAGAAACGTTATTTAAGCAAGAATATCGTACTTTGAAGAAAATCTAATGTTAGGATTTTTCAGAAATTTGAGAAAACCGAAAAATCACTAGAGTAAAGCGCCATCTTCTGACATTATATTTCGTTCTAAATACTTAATGCTAAGGTAAAATCGGTAGTTAAGCAAGATTCTCGTATTTAAAAATCTGATGACAGGTTTTTTCAGAAAATTGAAAAAACCGAAAAATCACAAGTGTAAACTGCCATTTTCTGTCATTAGTTTTCGTTCTAAATGCCTAACCCCTATGTAAAAACGATATTTAAGCAAGAATATCGTACTTTGAAGAAAATCTAATGATAGGTTTTTTCAGAAAATTGAAAAAACCGAAAAATCACTAGAGTAAAGCGCAATTTTCTGACGTTAGAATTCGTTCTAAATGCTTAATCCCTATGTAGAAACGTTATTTAAGCAAGAATATCGTACTTTGAAGAAAATCTAATGTTAGGATTTTTCAGAAAATTGAAAAAACCGAAAAATCACAAGTGTAAACTGCCATTTTCTGACATTAGATTTCGTTCTAAATGCCCAATCCCTATGTAAAAACGTTATTTAAGCAGGAATATCGTACTTTGAAGAAAATCTAATGATAGGTTTTTTCAGAAAATTGAAAAAACCGAAAAATCACAAGAGTAAAGTGCCATTTTCTGTCATTAGATTTCGTTCTAAATGCCTAACCCCTATGTAAAAACGATATTTAAGAAAGAATATCGTACTTTGAAGAAAATCTAATGATAGGTTTTTTCAGAAAATTGGAAAAACCGAAAAGTCACAAGAGCAAAGTGCCATTTTCTGACATTACATTTCGTTCTACATGCTTAATCCCTATGTAAAAACGTTATCTAAGCAAGATTATTGTGTCTTGAAGAAAATCTAATGATAGGTTTTTTCAGAAAATTGGAAAAACCGAAAAATCACAAGAGCAAAGTGCCATTTTCTGACATTACATTTCGTTCTACATGCTTAATCCCTATGTAGAAACGTTATGTAAGCAAGAATATCGTGCTTTGAAGAAAATCTAATGTTAGGATTTTTCAGAAATTTGAGAAAACCGAAAAATCACTAGAGTAAAGCGCCATCTTCTGACATTATATTTCGTTCTAAATACTTAATGCTAAGGTAAAATCGGTAGTTAAGCAAGATTCTCGTATTTAAAAATCTGATGACAGGTTTTTTCAGAAAATTGAAAAAACCGAAAAATCACAAGTGTAAACTGCCATTTTCTGTCATTAGATTTCGTTCTAAATGCCTAACCCCTATGTAAAAACGATATTTAAGCAAGAATATCGTACTTTGAAGAAAATCTAATGATTGGTTTTTTCAGAAAAATGAAAAAACCGAAAAATCACAAGAGTAAAGTGCCATTTTCTGTCATTAGATTTCGTTCTAAATGCCTAACCCCTATGTAAAAACGATATTTAAGCAAGAATATCGTACTTTGAAGAAAATCTAATGATAGGTTTTTTCAGAAAATTGAAAAAACCGAAAAATCACTAGAGTAAAGCGCAATTTTCTGACGTTAGAATTCGTTCTAAATGCTTAATCCCTATGTAGAAACGTTATTTAAGCAAGAATATCGTACTTTGAAGAAAATCTAATGTTAGGATTTTTCAGAAACTTGAGAAAACCGAAAAATCACTAGAGTAAAGCGCCATCTTCTGACATTACATTTCGTTCTAAATACTTAATGCTAAGGTAAAATCGGTAGTTAAGCAAGATTCTCGTATTTAAAAATCTGATGACAGGTTTTTTCAGAAAAATGAAAAAACCGAAAAATCACAAGAGTAAAGTGCCATTTTCTGACATTAGATTTCGTTCTAAATGCATAATCCCTATGTAAAAACGATATTTAAGCAAGAATATCGTACTTTGAAGAAAATCTAATGCGTGGTTTTTACAGAAAGTTGAAAAAACCGAAAAATCACTACAGTAAAGTGACATTTTCTGTCATTAGATTTCGTTCTAAATGCCTAATCCCTATGTAGAAACGTTATTTAAGCAAGAATATCGTACTTTGAAGAAAATCTAATGTTAGGATTTTACAGAAAATTGAAAAAAACAGAAAAATCACAAGAGTAAAGTGCCATTTTCTGACATTACATTTCGTACTCAATACCTAATTCTAATGTAAAAGCGTTAGTTAAGCAAGATTCTCGTATTTAAAAAATCTGATGATAGGTTTTTTCAGAAAATTGGAAAAACCGTAAAATCACAAGAGTAAAGTGTCATTTTCTGACATTTGATTTCGTTCTAAATGCTTAATCCCTATGTAAAAACGTTATCTAAGCAAGATTATTGTGTCTTCAAGAAAATCTAATGATAGGTTTTTTCAGAAAATTGGAAAAACCGAAAAATCACAAGAGCAAAGTGCCATTTTCTGACTTTAGATTTCATTCTAAATGCTTAACCCCTATGTAAAATCGTTATCTAAGCCAGAATATCGCCCTTTGAAGAAAATCTAATGTTAGGATTTTTCAGAAATTTGAGAAAACCGAAAAATCACTAGAGTAAAGCGCCATCTTCTGACATTACATTTCGTTCTAAATACTTAATGCTAAGGTAAAATCGGTAGTTAAGCAAGATTCTCGTATTTAAAAATCTGATGACAGGTTTTTTCAGAAAATTGAAAAAACCGAAAAATCACAGGAGTAAAGTGCCATTTTCTGACATTAGATTTCGTTCTAAATGCCCAATCCCTATGTAAAAACGTTATTTAAGCAGGAATATCGTATTTTGAAGAAAATCTAATGATAGGATTTTTCAGAAAATTGAAAAAGACAGAAAAATCACAAGAGTAAATTGCCATTTTCTGTCATTAGATTTCGTTCTAAATGCCTAATCCCTATGTAAAAACGATATTTAAGCAAGAATATCGTACTTTGAAGAAAATCTAATGATTGATTCTTTCAGAAATTAGAAAAAACCGAAAAATCACTAGAGTAAAGCGCAATTTTCTGACGTTAGAATTCGTTCTAAATGCTTAATCCCTATGTAGAAACGTTATTTAAGCAAGAATATCGTACTTTGAAGAAAATCTAATGTTAGGATTTTTCAGAAATTTGAGAAAACCGAAAAATCACTAGAGTAAAGCGCCATCTTCTGACATTACATTTCGTTCTAAATACTTAATGCTAAGGTAAAATCGGTAGTTAAGCAAGATTCTCGTATTTAAAAATCTGATGACAGGTTTTTTCAGAAAATTGAAAAAACCGAAAAATCACAGGAGTGAAGTG
Organism: Megalopta genalis; assembly: GCF_051020955.1. NCBI lineage: Eukaryota > Metazoa > Arthropoda > Insecta > Hymenoptera > Halictidae > Megalopta > Megalopta genalis. The sequence goes on along the minus strand of NW_027476113.1, from coordinate 1,550,298 downwards.
CCATTTTCTGACATTAGATTTCGTTCTAAATGCATAATCCCTATGTAAAAACGTCATTTAAGCAAGAATATCGGACTTTGAAGAAAATCAAATGATAGATTCTTTCAGAAAATTGAAAAAACCGAAAAATCACTAGAGTAAAGCGCAATTTTCTGACGTTAGAATTCGTTCTAAATGCTTAATCCCTATGTAGAAACGTTATTTAAGCAAGAATATCGTACTTTGAATAAAATCTAATGTTAGGATTTTTCAGAAAATTGAAATAAACAGAAAAATCACAAGAGTAAAGTGCCATTTTCTGACATTACATTTCGTACTCAATACCTAATTCTAATGTAAAGGCGTTAGTTAAGCAAGATTCTCGTATTTAAAAAATCTGATGATAGGTTTTTTCAGATAATTGAAAACACCGAAAATTCACAAGAGTAAAGTGCCATTTTCTGACATTACATTTCGTACTCAATACCTAATTCTAATGTAAAGGCGTTAGTTAAGCAAGATTCTGGTATTTAAAAAATCTAATGATAGGTTTTTTCAGAAAATTGGAAAAACCGAAAAATCACAAGAGCAAAGTGCCATTTTCTGACGTTACATTTCGTTCTACATGCTTAATCCCTATGTAAAAACGTTATCTAAGCACGAATATCGTATTTTGAAGAAAATCTAATGATAGGATTTTTCAGAAAATTGAAAAAAACCGAAAAATCACAAGAGTAATGGGCCATTTTCTGACATTACATTTCGTTCTAAATGCTTAATCCCTATGTAAAAACGTTATCTAAGCAAGAATATTGTGTCTTGAAGAAAATCTAATGATAGGTTTTTTCAGAAAATTGGAAAAACCGAAAAATCACAAGAGCAAAGTGCCATTTTCTGACATTACATTTCGTTCTACATGCTTAATCCCTATGTAGAAACGTTATGTAAGCAAGAATATCGTACTTTGAAGAAAATCTAATGTTAGGATTTTTCAGAAATTTGAGAAAACCGAAAAATCACTAGAGTAAAGCGCCATCTTCCGACATTATATTTCGTTCTAAATACTTAATGCTAAGGTAAAATCGGTAGTTAAGCAAGATTCTCGTATTTAAAAATCTGATGACAGGTTTTTTCAGAAAATTGAAAAAACCGAAAAATCACAAGTGTAAACTGCCATTTTCTGTCATTAGTTTTCGTTCTAAATGCCTAACCCCTATGTAAAAACGATATTTAAGCAAGAATATCGTACTTTGAAGAAAATATAATGATAGGTTTTTTCAGAAAATTGAAAAAACCGAAAAATCACAAGAGTAAAGTGCCATTTTCTGTCATTAGATTTCGTTCTAAATGCCTAACCCGTATGTAAAAACGATATTTAAGCAAGAATATCGTACTTTGAAGAAAATCTAAAGATTGGTTTTTACAGAAAGTTGAAAAAACCGAAAAATCACCAGAGTAAAGCGCCATTTTCTGACTTTAGATTTCATTCTAAATGCTTAACCCCTATGTAAAAACGTTATCTAAGCAAGAATATCGGACTTTGAAGAAAATCTAATGATAGATTCTTTCAGAAAATTGAAAAAACCGAAAAATCACAAGTGTAAACTGCCATTTTCTGACATTAGATTTCGTTCTAAATGCACAATCCCTATGTAAGAACGCTGTTTAAGCAGGAATATCGTACTTTGAAGAAAATCTAATGATAGGTTTTTTCAGAAAATTGAAAAAACCGAAAAATCACAAGAGTAAAGTGCCATTTTCTGTCATTAGATTTCGTTCTAAATGCCTAACCCCTATGTAAAAACGATATTTAAGCAAGAATATCGTACTTTGAAGAAAATCTAATGATAGGTTTTTTCAGAAAATTGAAAAAACCGAAAAATCACAAGAGTAAAGTGCCATTTTCTGTCATTAGATTTCGTTCTAAATGCCTAACCCCTATGTAAAAACGATATTTAAGCAAGAATATCGTACTTTGAAGAAAATCTAATGATTGGTTTTTTCAGAAAAATGAAAAAACCGAAAAATCACAAGAGTAAAGTGCCATTTTCTGTCATTAGATTTCGTTCTAAATGCCTAACCCCTATGTAAAAACGATATTTAAGCAAGAATATCGTACTTTGAAGAAAATCTAATGATAGGTTTTTTCAGAAAATTGAAAAAACCGAAAAATCACTAGAGTAAAGCGCAATTTTCTGACGTTAGAATTCGTTCTAAATGCTTAATCCCTATGTAGAAACGTTATTTAAGCAAGAATATCGTACTTTGAAGAAAATCTAATGTTAGGATTTTTCAGAAACTTGAGAAAACCGAAAAATCACTAGAGTAAAGCGCCATCTTCTGACATTACATTTCGTTCTAAATACTTAATGCTAAGGTAAAATCGGTAGTTAAGCAAGATTCTCGTATTTAAAAATCTGATGACAGGTTTTTTCAGAAAAATGAAAAAACCGAAAAATCACAAGAGTAAAGTGCCATTTTCTGACATTAGATTTCGTTCTAAATGCATAATCCCTATGTAGAAACGATATTTAAGCAAGAATATCGTACTTTGAAGAAAATCTAATGCGTGGTTTTTACAGAAAGTTGAAAAAACCGAAAAATCACTACAGTAAAGAGACATTTTCTGTCATTAGATTTCGTTCTAAATGCCTAATCCCTATGTAGAAACGTTATTTAAGCAAGAATATCGTACTTTGAAGAAAATCTAATGTTAGGATTTTACAGAAAATTGAAAAAAACCGAAAAATCACAAGAGTAAAGTGCCATTTTCTGTCATTAGATTTCGTTCTAAATGCCTAACCCCTATGTAAAAACGATATTTAAGCAAGAATATCGTACTTTGAAGAAAATCTAATGCGTGGTTTTTACAGAAAGTTGAAAAAACCGAAAAATCACTAGAGTAAAGCGCCATTTTCTGACATTATATTTCGTACTCAATACCTAATTCTAATGTAAAATCGTTAGTTAAGCAAGATTCTCGTATTTAAAAAATCTGATGATAGGTTTTTTCAGAAAATTGGAAAAACCGTAAAATCACAAGAGTAAAGTGTCATTTTCTGACATTAGATTTCGTTCTAAATGCTTAATCACTATGTAAAAACGTTATCTACGCAAGAATATTGTGTCTTGAAGAAAATCTAATGATAGGTTTTTTCAGAAAATTGGAAAAACCGAAAAATCACTAGAGTAAAGTGCCATTTTCTGTCATTAGATTTCGTTCTAAATGCCTAATCCCTATGTAAAAACGATATTTAAGCAAGAATATCGTACTTTGAAGAAAATCTAATGAGTGGTTTGTACAGAAAGTTGAAAAAACCGAAAAATCACTAGAGTAAAGCGCCATTTTCTGACATTATATTTCGTACTCAATACCTAATTCTAATGTAAAATCGTTAGTTAAGCAAGATTCTCGTATTTAAAAAATCCGATGATAGGTTTTTTCAGATTATTGAAAACACCGAAAATTCACAAGAGTAAAGTGCCATTTTCTGACATTAGATTTCGTTCTAAATGCCCAATCCCTATGTAAAAACGTTATTTAAGCAGGAATATCGTATTTTGAAGAAAATCTAATGATAGGATTTTTCAGAAAATTGAAAAAGACAGAAAAATCACAAGAGTAAATTGCCATTTTCTGTCATTAGATTTCGTTCTAAATGCCTAATCCCTATGTAAAAACGATATTTAAGCAAGAATATCGTACTTTGAAGAAAATCTAATGATTGATTCTTTCAGAAATTAGAAAAAACCGAAAAATCACTAGAGTAAAGCGCAATTTTCTGACGTTAGAATTCGTTCTAAATGCTTAATCCCTATGTAGAAACGTTATTTAAGCAAGAATATCGTACTTTGAAGAAAATCTAATGTTAGGATTTTTCAGAAATTTGAGAAAACCGAAAAATCACTAGAGTAAAGCGCCATCTTCTGACATTACATTTCGTTCTAAATACTTAATGCTAAGGTAAAATCGGTAGTTAAGCAAGATTCTCGTATTTAAAAATCTGATGACAGGTTTTTTCAGAAAATTGAAAAAACCGAAAAATCACAGGAGTGAAGTGCCATTTTCTGACATTAGATTTCGTTCTAAATGCATAATCCCTATGTAAAAACGTCATTTAAGCAAGAATATCGGACTTTGAAGAAAATCAAATGATAGATTCTTTCAGAAAATTGAAAAAACCGAAAAATCACTAGAGTAAAGCGCAATTTTCTGACGTTAGAATTCGTTCTAAATGCTTAATCCCTATGTAGAAACGTTATTTAAGCAAGAATATCGTACTTTGAAGAAAATCTAATGTTAGGATTTTTCAGAAAATTGAAATAAACAGAAAAATCACAAGAGTAAAGTGCCATTTTCTGACATTACATTTCGTACTCAATACCTAATTCTAATGTAAAGGCGTTAGTTAAGCAAGATTCTCGTATTTAAAAAATCTGATGATAGGTTTTTTCAGATAATTGAAAACACCGAAAATTCACAAGAGTAAAGTGCCATTTTCTGACATTACATTTCGTACTCAATACCTAATTCTAATGTAAAGGCGTTAGTTAAGCAAGATTCTGGTATTTAAAAAATCTAATGATAGGTTTTTTCAGAAAATTGGAAAAACCGAAAAATCACAAGAGCAAAGTGCCATTTTCTGACGTTACATTTCGTTCTACATGCTTAATCCCTATGTAAAAACGTTATCTAAGCACGAATATCGTATTTTGAAGAAAATCTAATGATAGGATTTTTCAGAAAATTGAAAAAAACCGAAAAATCACAAGAGTAATGGGCCATTTTCTGACATTACATTTCGTTCTAAATGCTTAATCCCTATGTAAAAACGTTATCTAAGCAAGAATATTGTGTCTTGAAGAAAATCTAATGATAGGTTTTTTCAGAATATTGAAAAAACTGAAAAATCACAAGAGTAAAGTGCCATTTTCTGTCATTAGATTTCGTTCTAAATTCCTAATCCCTATGTAAAAACGATATTTAAGCAAGAATATCGTACTTTGAAGAAAATCTAATGCGTGGTTTTTACAGAAAGTTGAAAAAACCGATAAATCACTAGAGTAAAGCGCCATTTTCTGACGTTAGAATTCGTTCTAAATGCTTAATCCCTATGTAGAAACGTTATTTAAGCAAGAATATCGTACTTTGAAGAAAATCTAATGATTGGTTTTTTCAGAAAAATGAAAAAACCGAAAAATCACAAGAGTAAAGTGCCATTTTCTGTCATTAGATTTCGTTCTAAATGCCTAACCCCTATGTAAAAACGATATTTAAGCAAGAATATCGTACTTTGAAGAAAATCTAATGATAGGTTTTTTCAGAAAATTGAAAAAACCGAAAAATCACTAGAGTAAAGCGCAATTTTCTGACGTTAGAATTCGTTCTAAATGCTTAATCCCTATGTAGAAACGTTATTTAAGCAAGAATATCGTACTTTGAAGAAAATCTAATGTTAGGATTTTTCAGAAACTTGAGAAAACCGAAAAATCACTAGAGTAAAGCGCCATCTTCTGACATTACATTTCGTTCTAAATACTTAATGCTAAGGTAAAATCGGTAGTTAAGCAAGATTCTCGTATTTAAAAATCTGATGACAGGTTTTTTCAGAAAAATGAAAAAACCGAAAAATCACAAGAGTAAAGTGCCATTTTCTGACATTAGATTTCGTTCTAAATGCATAATCCCTATGTAGAAACGATATTTAAGCAAGAATATCGTACTTTGAAGAAAATCTAATGCGTGGTTTTTACAGAAAGTTGAAAAAACCGAAAAATCACTACAGTAAAGTGACATTTTCTGTCATTAGATTTCGTTCTAAATGCCTAATCCCTATGTAGAAACGTTATTTAAGCAAGAATATCGTACTTTGAAGAAAATCTAATGTTAGGATTTTACAGAAAATTGAAAAAAACCGAAAAATCACAAGAGTAAAGTGCCATTTTCTGTCATTAGATTTCGTTCTAAATGCCTAACCCCTATGTAAAAACGATATTTAAGCAAGAATATCGTACTTTGAAGAAAATCTAATGCGTGGTTTTTACAGAAAGTTGAAAAAACCGAAAAATCACTAGAGTAAAGCGCCATTTTCTGACATTATATTTCGTACTCAATACCTAATTCTAATGTAAAATCGTTAGTTAAGCAAGATTCTCGTATTTAAAAAATCTGATGATAGGTTTTTTCAGAAAATTGGAAAAACCGTAAAATCACAAGAGTAAAGTGTCATTTTCTGACATTAGATTTCGTTCTAAATGCTTAATCACTATGTAAAAACGTTATCTACGCAAGAATATTGTGTCTTGAAGAAAATCTAATGATAGGTTTTTTCAGAAAATTGGAAAAACCGAAAAATCACTAGAGTAAAGTGCCATTTTCTGTCATTAGATTTCGTTCTAAATGCCTAATCCCTATGTAAAAACGATATTTAAGCAAGAATATCGTACTTTGAAGAAAATCTAATGAGTGGTTTGTACAGAAAGTTGAAAAAACCGAAAAATCACTAGAGTAAAGCGCCATTTTCTGACATTATATTTCGTACTCAATACCTAATTCTAATGTAAAATCGTTAGTTAAGCAAGATTCTCGTATTTAAAAAATCCGATGATAGGTTTTTTCAGATTATTGAAAACACCGAAAATTCACAAGAGTAAAGTGCCATTTTCTGACATTAGATTTCGTTCTAAATGCCCAATCCCTATGTAAAAACGTTATTTAAGCAGGAATATCGTACTTTGAAGAAAATCTAATGATAGGTATTTTCAGAAAATTGAAAAAACCGAAAATTCACAAGAGTAAAGTGACATTTTCTGTCATTAGATTTCGTTCTAAATGCCTAATCCCTATGTAGAAACGTTATTTAAGCAAGAATATCGTACTTTGAAGAAAATCTAATGTTAGGATTTTTCAGAAATTTGAGAAAACCGAAAAATCACTAGAGTAAAGCGCCATCTTCTGACATTATATTTCGTTCTAAATACTTAATGCTAAGGTAAAATCGGTAGTTAAGCAAGATTCTCGTATTTAAAAATCTGATGACAGGTTTTTTCAGAAAATTGAAAAAACCGAAAAATCACAAGTGTAAACTGCCATTTTCTGTCATTAGTTTTCGTTCTAAATGCCTAACCCCTATGTAAAAACGATATTTAAGCAAGAATATCGTACTTTGAAGAAAATCTAATGATAGGTTTTTTCAGAAAATTGAAAAAACCGAAAAATCACTAGAGTAAAGCGCAATTTTCTGACGTTAGAATTCGTTCTAAATGCTTAATCCCTATGTAGAAACGTTATTTAAGCAAGAATATCGTACTTTGAAGAAAATCTAATGTTAGGATTTTTCAGAAAATTGAAAAAACCGAAAAATCACAAGTGTAAACTGCCATTTTCTGACATTAGATTTCGTTCTAAATGCCCAATCCCTATGTAAAAACGTTATTTAAGCAGGAATATCGTACTTTGAAGAAAATCTAATGATAGGTTTTTTCAGAAAATTGAAAAAACCGAAAAATCACAAGAGTAAAGTGCCATTTTCTGTCATTAGATTTCGTTCTAAATGCCTAACCCCTATGTAAAAACGATATTTAAGAAAGAATATCGTACTTTGAAGAAAATCTAATGATAGGTTTTTTCAGAAAATTGGAAAAACCGAAAAATCACAAGAGCAAAGTGCCATTTTCTGACATTACATTTCGTTCTACATGCTTAATCCCTATGTAAAAACGTTATCTAAGCAAGATTATTGTGTCTTGAAGAAAATCTAATGATAGGTTTTTTCAGAAAATTGGAAAAACCGAAAAATCACAAGAGCAAAGTGCCATTTTCTGACATTACATTTCGTTCTACATGCTTAATCCCTATGTAGAAACGTTATGTAAGCAAGAATATCGTGCTTTGAAGAAAATCTAATGTTAGGATTTTTCAGAAATTTGAGAAAACCGAAAAATCACTAGAGTAAAGCGCCATCTTCTGACATTATATTTCGTTCTAAATACTTAATGCTAAGGTAAAATCGGTAGTTAAGCAAGATTCTCGTATTTAAAAATCTGATGACAGGTTTTTTCAGAAAATTGAAAAAACCGAAAAATCACAAGTGTAAACTGCCATTTTCTGTCATTAGATTTCGTTCTAAATGCCTAACCCCTATGTAAAAACGATATTTAAGCAAGAATATCGTACTTTGAAGAAAATCTAATGATTGGTTTTTTCAGAAAAATGAAAAAACCGAAAAATCACAAGAGTAAAGTGCCATTTTCTGTCATTAGATTTCGTTCTAAATGCCTAACCCCTATGTAAAAACGATATTTAAGCAAGAATATCGTACTTTGAAGAAAATCTAATGATAGGTTTTTTCAGAAAATTGAAAAAACCGAAAAATCACTAGAGTAAAGCGCAATTTTCTGACGTTAGAATTCGTTCTAAATGCTTAATCCCTATGTAGAAACGTTATTTAAGCAAGAATATCGTACTTTGAAGAAAATCTAATGTTAGGATTTTTCAGAAACTTGAGAAAACCGAAAAATCACTAGAGTAAAGCGCCATCTTCTGACATTACATTTCGTTCTAAATACTTAATGCTAAGGTAAAATCGGTAGTTAAGCAAGATTCTCGTATTTAAAAATCTGATGACAGGTTTTTTCAGAAAAATGAAAAAACCGAAAAATCACAAGAGTAAAGTGCCATTTTCTGACATTAGATTTCGTTCTAAATGCATAATCCCTATGTAAAAACGATATTTAAGCAAGAATATCGTACTTTGAAGAAAATCTAATGCGTGGTTTTTACAGAAAGTTGAAAAAACCGAAAAATCACTACAGTAAAGTGACATTTTCTGTCATTAGATTTCGTTCTAAATGCCTAATCCCTATGTAGAAACGTTATTTAAGCAAGAATATCGTACTTTGAAGAAAATCTAATGTTAGGATTTTACAGAAAATTGAAAAAAACAGAAAAATCACAAGAGTAAAGTGCCATTTTCTGACATTACATTTCGTACTCAATACCTAATTCTAATGTAAAAGCGTTAGTTAAGCAAGATTCTCGTATTTAAAAAATCTGATGATAGGTTTTTTCAGAAAATTGGAAAAACCGTAAAATCACAAGAGTAAAGTGTCATTTTCTGACATTTGATTTCGTTCTAAATGCTTAATCCCTATGTAAAAACGTTATCTAAGCAAGATTATTGTGTCTTCAAGAAAATCTAATGATAGGTTTTTTCAGAAAATTGGAAAAACCGAAAAATCACAAGAGCAAAGTGCCATTTTCTGACTTTAGATTTCATTCTAAATGCTTAACCCCTATGTAAAATCGTTATCTAAGCCAGAATATCGCCCTTTGAAGAAAATCTAATGTTAGGATTTTTCAGAAATTTGAGAAAACCGAAAAATCACTAGAGTAAAGCGCCATCTTCTGACATTACATTTCGTTCTAAATACTTAATGCTAAGGTAAAATCGGTAGTTAAGCAAGATTCTCGTATTTAAAAATCTGATGACAGGTTTTTTCAGAAAATTGAAAAAACCGAAAAATCACAGGAGTAAAGTGCCATTTTCTGACATTAGATTTCGTTCTAAATGCCCAATCCCTATGTAAAAACGTTATTTAAGCAGGAATATCGTATTTTGAAGAAAATCTAATGATAGGATTTTTCAGAAAATTGAAAAAGACAGAAAAATCACAAGAGTAAATTGCCATTTTCTGTCATTAGATTTCGTTCTAAATGCCTAATCCCTATGTAAAAACGATATTTAAGCAAGAATATCGTACTTTGAAGAAAATCTAATGATTGATTCTTTCAGAAATTAGAAAAAACCGAAAAATCACTAGAGTAAAGCGCAATTTTCTGACGTTAGAATTCGTTCTAAATGCTTAATCCCTATGTAGAAACGTTATTTAAGCAAGAATATCGTACTTTGAAGAAAATCTAATGTTAGGATTTTTCAGAAATTTGAGAAAACCGAAAAATCACTAGAGTAAAGCGCCATCTTCTGACATTACATTTCGTTCTAAATACTTAATGCTAAGGTAAAATCGGTAGTTAAGCAAGATTCTCGTATTTAAAAATCTGATGACAGGTTTTTTCAGAAAATTGAAAAAACCGAAAAATCACAGGAGTGAAGTGCCATTTTCTGACATTAGATTTCGTTCTAAATGCCCAATCCCTATGTAAAAACGTTATTTAAGCAGGAATATCGTATTTTGAAGAAAATCTAATGATAGGATTTTTCAGAAAATTGAAAAAGACAGAAAAATCACAAGAGTAAATTGCCATTTTCTGTCATTAGATTTCGTTCTAAATGCCTAATCCCTATGTAAAAACGATATTTAAGCAAGAATATCGTACTTTGAAGAAAATCTAATGATTGATTCTTTCAGAAATTAGAAAAAACCGAAAAATCACTAGAGTAAAGCGCAATTTTCTGACGTTAGAATTCGTTCTAAATGCTTAATCCCTATGTAGAAACGTTATTTAAGCAAGAATATCGTACTTTGAAGAAAATCTAATGTTAGGATTTTTCAGAAATTTGAGAAAACCGAAAAATCACTAGAGTAAAGCGCCATCTTCTGACATTACATTTCGTTCTAAATACTTAATGCTAAGGTAAAATCGGTAGTTAAGCAAGATTCTCGTATTTAAAAATCTGATGACAGGTTTTTTCAGAAAATTGAAAAAACCGAAAAATCACAGGAGTGAAGTGCCATTTTCTGACATTAGATTTCGTTCTAAATGCATAATCCCTATGTAAAAACGTCATTTAAGCAAGAATATCGGACTTTGAAGAAAATCAAATGATAGATTCTTTCAGAAAATTGAAAAAACCGAAAAATCACTAGAGTAAAGCGCAATTTTCTGACGTTAGAATTCGTTCTAAATGCTTAATCCCTATGTAGAAACGTTATTTAAGCAAGAATATCGTACTTTGAAGAAAATCTAATGTTAGGATTTTTCAGAAAATTGAAATAAACAGAAAAATCACAAGAGTAAAGTGCCATTTTCTGACATTACATTTCGTACTCAATACCTAATTCTAATGTAAAGGCGTTAGTTAAGCAAGATTCTCGTATTTAAAAAATCTGATGATAGGTTTTTTCAGATAATTGAAAACACCGAAAATTCACAAGAGTAAAGTGCCATTTTCTGACATTACATTTCGTACTCAATACCTAATTCTAATGTAAAGGCGTTAGTTAAGCAAGATTCTGGTATTTAAAAAATCTAATGATAGGTTTTTTCAGAAAATTGGAAAAACCGAAAAATCACAAGAGCAAAGTGCCATTTTCTGACGTTACATTTCGTTCTACATGCTTAATCCCTATGTAAAAACGTTATCTAAGCACGAATATCGTATTTTGAAGAAAATCTAATGATAGGATTTTTCAGAAAATTGAAAAAAACCGAAAAATCACAAGAGTAATGGGCCATTTTCTGACATTACATTTCGTTCTAAATGCTTAATCCCTATGTAAAAACGTTATCTAAGCAAGAATATTGTGTCTTGAAGAAAATCTAATGATAGGTTTTTTCAGAATATTGAAAAAACTGAAAAATCACAAGAGTAAAGTGCCATTTTCTGTCATTAGATTTCGTTCTAAATTCCTAATCCCTATGTAAAAACGATATTTAAGCAAGAATATCGTACTTTGAAGAAAATCTAATGCGTGGTTTTTACAGAAAGTTGAAAAAACCGATAAATCACTAGAGTAAAGCGCCATTTTCTGACGTTAGAATTCGTTCTAAATGCTTAATCCCTATGTAGAAACGTTATTTAAGCAAGAATATCGTACTTTGAAGAAAATCTAATGTTAGGATTTTTCAGAAAAATGAAAAAACCGAAAAATCACAAGAGTAAAGTGCCATTTTCTGACATTAGATTTCGTTCTAAATGCATAATCCCTATGTAGAAACGATATTTAAGCAAGAATATCGTACTTTGAAGAAAATCTAATGCGTGGTTTTTACAGAAAGTTGAAAAAACCGAAAAATCACTACAGTAAAGTGACATTTTCTGTCATTAGATTTCGTTCTAAATGCCTAATCCCTATGTAGAAACGTTATTTAAGCAAGAATATCGTACTTTGAAGAAAATCTAATGTTAGGATTTTACAGAAAATTGAAAAAAACCGAAAAATCACAAGAGTAAAGTGCCATTTTCTGTCATTAGATTTCGTTCTAAATGCCTAACCCCTATGTAAAAACGATATTTAAGCAAGAATATCGTACTTTGAAGAAAATCTAATGATTGGTTTTTTCAGAAAAATGAAAAAACCGAAAAATCACAAGAGTAAAGTGCCATTTTCTGTCATTAGATTTCGTTCTAAATGCCTAATCCCTATGTAAAAACGATATTTAAGCAAGAATATCGTACTTTGAAGAAAATCTAATGCGTGGTTTTTACAGAAAGTTGAAAAAACCGAAAAATCACTAGAGTAAAGCGCCATTTTCTGACATTATATTTCGTACTCAATACCTAATTCTAATGTAAAATCGTTAGTTAAGCAAGATTCTCGTATTTAAAAAATCTGATGATAGGTTTTTTCAGAAAATTGGAAAAACCGTAAAATCACAAGAGTAAAGTGTCATTTTCTGACATTAGATTTCGTTCTAAATGCTTAATCACTATGTAAAAACGTTATCTACGCAAGAATATTGTGTCTTGAAGAAAATCTAATGATAGGTTTTTTCAGAAAATTGGAAAAACCGAAAAATCACTAGAGTAAAGTGCCATTTTCTGTCATTAGATTTCGTTCTAAATGCCTAATCCCTATGTAAAAACGATATTTAAGCAAGAATATCGTACTTTGAAGAAAATCTAATGAGTGGTTTGTACAGAAAGTTGAAAAAACCGAAAAATCACTAGAGTAAAGCGCCATTTTCTGACATTATATTTCGTACTCAATACCTAATTCTAATGTAAAATCGTTAGTTAAGCAAGATTCTCGTATTTAAAAAATCCGATGATAGGTTTTTTCAGATTATTGAAAACACCGAAAATTCACAAGAGTAAAGTGCCATTTTCTGACATTAGATTTCGTTCTAAATGCCCAATCCCTATGTAAAAACGTTATTTAAGCAGGAATATCGTACTTTGAAGAAAATCTAATGATAGGTATTTTCAGAAAATTGAAAAAACCGAAAATTCACAAGAGTAAAGTGACATTTTCTGTCATTAGATTTCGTTCTAAATGCCTAATCCCTATGTAGAAACGTTATTTAAGCAAGAATATCGTACTTTGAAGAAAATCTAATGTTAGGATTTTTCAGAAATTTGAGAAAACCGAAAAATCACTAGAGTAAAGCGCCATCTTCTGACATTATATTTCGTTCTAAATACTTAATGCTAAGGTAAAATCGGTAGTTAAGCAAGATTCTCGTATTTAAAAATCTGATGACAGGTTTTTTCAGAAAATTGAAAAAACCGAAAAATCACAAGTGTAAACTGCCATTTTCTGTCATTAGTTTTCGTTCTAAATGCCTAACCCCTATGTAAAAACGATATTTAAGCAAGAATATCGTACTTTGAAGAAAATCTAATGATAGGTTTTTTCAGAAAATTGAAAAAACCGAAAAATCACTAGAGTAAAGCGCAATTTTCTGACGTTAGAATTCGTTCTAAATGCTTAATCCCTATGTAGAAACGTTATTTAAGCAAGAATATCGTACTTTGAAGAAAATCTAATATTAGGATTTTTCAGAAAATTGAAAAAACCGAAAAATCACAAGTGTAAACTGCCATTTTCTGACATTAGATTTCGTTCTAAATGCCCAATCCCTATGTAAAAACGTTATTTAAGCAGGAATATCGTACTTTGAAGAAAATCTAATGATAGGTTTTTTCAGAAAATTGAAAAAACCGAAAAATCACAAGAGTAAAGTGCCATTTTCTGTCATTAGATTTCGTTCTAAATGCCTAACCCCTATGTAAAAACGATATTTAAGAAAGAATATCGTACTTTGAAGAAAATCTAATGATAGGTTTTTTCAGAAAATTGGAAAAACCGAAAAATCACAAGAGCAAAGTGCCATTTTCTGACATTACATTTCGTTCTACATGCTTAATCCCTATGTAAAAACGTTATCTAAGCAAGATTATTGTGTCTTGAAGAAAATCTAATGATAGGTTTTTTCAGAAAATTGGAAAAACCGAAAAATCACAAGAGCAAAGTGCCATTTTCTGACATTACATTTCGTTCTACATGCTTAATCCCTATGTAGAAACGTTATGTAAGCAAGAATATCGTACTTTGAAGAAAATCTAATGTTAGGATTTTTCAGAAATTTGAGAAAACCGAAAAATCACTAGAGTAAAGCGCCATCTTCTGACATTATATTTCGTTCTAAATACTTAATGCTAAGGTAAAATCGGTAGTTAAGCAAGATTCTCGTATTTAAAAATCTGATGACAGGTTTTTTCAGAAAATTGAAAAAACCGAAAAATCACAAGTGTAAACTGCCATTTTCTGTCATTAGATTTCGTTCTAAATGCCTAACCCCTATGTAAAAACGATATTTAAGCAAGAATATCGTACTTTGAAGAAAATCTAATGATTGGTTTTTTCAGAAAAATGAAAAAACCGAAAAATCACAAGAGTAAAGTGCCATTTTCTGTCATTAGATTTCGTTCTAAATGCCTAACCCCTATGTAAAAACGATATTTAAGCAAGAATATCGTACTTTGAAGAAAATCTAATGATAGGTTTTTTCAGAAAATTGAAAAAACCGAAAAATCACTAGAGTAAAGCGCAATATTCTGACGTTAGAATTCGTTCTAAATGCTTAATCCCTATGTAGAAACGTTATTTAAGCAAGAATATCGTACTTTGAAGAAAATCTAATGTTAGGATTTTTCAGAAACTTGAGAAAACCGAAAAATCACTAGAGTAAAGCGCCATCTTCTGACATTACATTTCGTTCTAAATACTTAATGCTAAGGTAAAATCGGTAGTTAAGCAAGATTCTCGTATTTAAAAATCTGATGACAGGTTTTTTCAGAAAAATGAAAAAACCGAAAAATCACAAGAGTAAAGTGCCATTTTCTGACATTAGATTTCGTTCTAAATGCATAATCCCTATGTAAAAACGATATTTAAGCAAGAATATCGTACTTTGAAGAAAATCTAATGCGTGGTTTTTACAGAAAGTTGAAAAAACCGAAAAATCACTACAGTAAAGTGACATTTTCTGTCATTAGATTTCGTTCTAAATGCCTAATCCCTATGTAGAAACGTTATTTAAGCAAGAATATCGTACTTTGAAGAAAATCTAATGTTAGGATTTTACAGAAAATTGAAAAAAACAGAAAAATCACAAGAGTAAAGTGCCATTTTCTGACATTACATTTCGTACTCAATACCTAATTCTAATGTAAAAGCGTTAGTTAAGCAAGATTCTCGTATTTAAAAAATCTGATGATAGGTTTTTTCAGAAAATTGGAAAAACCGTAAAATCACAAGAGTAAAGTGTCATTTTCTGACATTTGATTTCGTTCTAAATGCTTAATCCCTATGTAAAAACGTTATCTAAGCAAGATTATTGTGTCTTCAAGAAAATCTAATGATAGGTTTTTTCAGAAAATTGGAAAAACCGAAAAATCACAAGAGCAAAGTGCCATTTTCTGACTTTAGATTTCATTCTAAATGCTTAACCCCTATGTAAAATCGTTATCTAAGCCAGAATATCGCCCTTTGAAGAAAATCTAATGTTAGGATTTTTCAGAAATTTGAGAAAACCGAAAAATCACTAGAGTAAAGCGCCATCTTCTGACATTACATTTCGTTCTAAATACTTAATGCTAAGGTAAAATCGGTAGTTAAGCAAGATTCTCGTATTTAAAAAATCTGATGATAGGTTTTTTCAGAAAATTGGAAAAACCGTAAAATCACAAGAGTAAAGTGTCATTTTCTGACATTAGATTTCGTTCTAAATGCTTAATCCCTATGTAAAAACGTTATCTAAGTAAGAATATTGTGTCTCGAAGAAAATCTAATGATAGGTTTTTTCAGAAAATTGGAAAAACCGAAAAATCACGAGAGCAAAGTGCCATTTTCTGACGTTACATTTCGTTCTACATGCTTAATCCCTATGTAAAAACGTTATCTAAGCACGAATATCGTATTTTGAAGAAAATCTAATGATAGGATTTTTCAGAAAATTGAAAAAAACCGAAAAGTCACAAGAGTAATGTGCCATTTTCTGAAATTACATTTCGTTCTAAATGCTTAATCCCTATGTAAAAACGTTATCTAAGCAAGAATATTGTGTCTTGAAGAAAATCTAATGATAGGTTTTTTCAGAAAATTGAAAAAACTGAAAAATCACAAGAGTAAAGTGCCATTTTCTGTCATTAGATTTCGTTCTAAATGCCTAATCCCTATGTAAAAACGATATTTAAGCAAGAATGTCGTACTTTGAAGAAAAGCTAATGCGTGGTTTTTACAGAAAGTTGAAAAAACCGATAAATCACTAGAGTAAAGCGCCATTTTCTGACATTACATTTCGTACTCAATACCTAATTCTAATGTAAAGGCGTTAGTTAAGCAAGATTCTCGTATTTAAAAAATCTGATGATAGGTTTTTTCAGATAATTGAAAACACCGAAAATTCACAAGAGTAAAGTGCCATTTTCTGACATTAGATTTCGTTCTAAATGCCCAATCCCTATGTAAAAACGTTATTTAAGCAGGAATATCGTACTTTGAAGAAAATCAAATGATAGGTTTTTTCAGAAAATTGAAAAAACCGAAAAATCACAAGAGTAAAGTGCCATTTTCTGTCACTAGATTTCGTTCTGAATGCCCAATCCCTATGTAAAAACGTTATTTAAGCAGGAATATCGTACTTTGAAGAAAATCTAATGATAGGTTTTTTCAGAAAATTGAAAAAACCGAAAAATCACAAGAGTAAAGTGCCATTTTCTGTCACTAGATTTCGTTCTGAATGCCCAATCCCTATGTAAAAACGTTATTTAAGCAGGAATATCGTACTTTGAAGGAAATCTAATGATAGGTTTTTTCAGAAAATTGAAAAGACCGAAAAATCACAAGAGTAAAGTGCCATTTTCTGACATTACATTTCGTACTCAATACCTAATTCTAATGTAAAGGCGTTAGTTAAGCAAGATTCTCGTATTTGAAAAATCTGATGATAGGTTTTTTCAGAAAATTGGAAAAACCGTAAAATCACAAGAGTAAAGTGTCATTTTCTGACATTAGATTTCGTTCTAAATGCTTAATCCCTATGTAAAAACGTTATCTAAGCAAGAATATTGTGTCTTGAAGAAAATCTAATGATAGGTTTTTTCAGAAAATTGGAAAAACCGTAAACTCACAAGAGCAAAGTGCCATTTTCTGACGTTACATTTCGTTCTACATCCTTAATCCCTATGTAAAAACGTTATTTAAGCACGAATATCGTATTTTGAAGAAAATCTAATGATAGGATTTTTCAGAAAATTGAAAAAAACCGAAAAATCACAAGAGTAAAGTGCCATTTTCTGACATTACATTTCGTACTCAATACCTAATTCTAATGTAAAAGCGTTAGTTAAGCAAGATTCTCGTATTTAAAAAATCTGATGATAGGTTTTTTCAGACAATTGAAAACACCGAAAATTCACAAGAGTAAAGTGCCATTTTCTGACATTAGATTTCGTCCTAACTGCTCAATCCCTATGTAAAAACGTTATTTAAGCAGGAATATCGTACTTTGAAGAAAATCTAATGATAGGTTTTTTCAGAAAATTGAAAAAACCGAGAATTCACAAGAGTAAAGTGACATTTTCTGACATTACATTTCGTTCTAAAAACTTAATTCTAATGTAAAATTGTTATATAAGCAAGATTGTCGTATTTAAAAAATCTAATGATAGATTCTTTCAGAAAATTGAAAAAACCGAAAAATCACAAGAGTAAAGTGCCATTTTCTGTCATTAGATTTCGTTCTAAATGCCTAATCCCTATGTAAAAACGATATTTAAGCAAGAATATCGTACTTTGAAGAAAATCTAATGTTTGGTTTTTACAGAAAGTTGAAAAAACCGAAAAATCACTGGAGTAAAGCGCCATTTTCTGACATTATATTTCGTACTCAATACCTAATTCTAATGTAAAATCGTTAGTTAAGCAAGATTCTCGTATTTGAAAAATCTGATGATAGGTTTTTTCAGAAAATTGGAAAAACCGTAAAATCACAAGAGTAAAGTGTCATTTTCTGAAATTAGATTTCGTTCTAAATGCACAATCCCTATGTAAAAACGTTATTTAAGCAGGAATATCGTACTTTGAAGAAAATCTAATGATAGGTTTTTTCAGAAAATTGAAAAAGCCGAAAAATCACAAGAGTAAAGTGCCATTTTCTGACATTACATTTCGTACTCAATACCTAATTCTAATGTAAAGGCGTTAGTTAAGCCAGATTCTCGTATTTAAAAAATCTGATGATAGGTTTTTTCAGAAAATTGGAAAAACCGAAAAATCACAAGAGTAAAGTGCCATTTTCTGTCACTAGATTTCGTTCTAAATGCCTAATCCCTATGTAAAAACGATATTTAAGCAAGAATATCATACTTTGAAGAAAATCTAATGATTGGTTTTTACAGAAAGTTGAAAAAACCGAAAAATCACTAGAGTAAAGCGCCATTTTCTGACATTATATTTCGTACTCAATACCTAATTCTAATGTAAAATCGTTAGTTAAGCAAGATTCTCGTATTTGAAAAATCTGATGATAGGTTTTTTCAGAAAATTGGAAAAACCGTAAAATCACAAGAGTAAAGTGTCATTTTCTGACATTTGATTTCGTTCTAAATGCCCAATCCCTATGTAAAAACGTTATTTAAGCAAGAATATCGTACTTTGAAGAAAATCTAATGTTAGGATTTTACACAAAATTGAAAAAAACAGAAAAATCACAAGAGTAAAGTGCCATTTTCTGACATTACATTTCGTACTCAATACCTAATTCTAATGTAAAAGCGTTAGTTAAGCAAGATTCTCGTATTTAAAAAATCTGATGATAGGTTTTTTCAGATAATTGAAAAAACCGAAAAATCACTAGAGTAAAGCGCAATTTTCTGACATTAGATTTCGTCCTAACTGCTCAATCCCTATGTAAAAACGTTATTTAAGCAGGAATATCGTACTTTGAAGAAAATCTAATGATAGGTTTTTTCAGAAAATTGAAAAAACAGAAAATTCAAAAGAGTAAAGTGACATTTTCTGACATTACATTACGTTCTAAAAACTTAATTCTAATGTAAAATTGTTATATAAGCAAGATTGTCGTATTTAAAAAATCTAATGATAGATTCTTTCAGAAAATTGGAAAAACCGAAAAATCACAAGAGCAAAGTGCCATTTTCTGTCATTAGATTTCGTTCTAAATGCCTAATCCCTATGTAAAATCGATATCTAAGCAAGAATATCGTACTTTGAAGAAAATCTAATGATTGGTTTTTACAGAAAGTTGAAAAAACCGAAAAATCACTAGAGTAAAGCGCCATTTTCTGACTTTATATTTCGTACTCAATACCTAATTCTAATGTAAAATCGTTAGTTAAGCAAGATTCTCGTATTTAAAAAATCTGATGATAGGTTTTTTCAGAAAATTGGAAAAACCGTAAAATCACAAGAGTAAAGTGTCATTTTCTGACATTAGATTTCGTTCTAAATGCTTAATCCCTATGTAAAAACGTTATCTAAGCAAGAATATTGTGTCTCGAAGAAAATCTAATGATAGGTTTTTTCAGAAAATTGGAAAAACCGAAAAATCACAAGAGCAAAGTGCCATTTTCTGACGTTACATTTCGTTCTACATGCTTAATCCCTATGTAAAAACGTTATTTAAGCACGAATATCGTATTTTGAAGAAAATCTAATGATAGGATTTTTCAGAAAATTGAAAAAAACCGAAAAATCACAAGAGTAATGTGCCATTTTCTGACATTACATTTCGTTCTAAATGCTTAATCCCTATGTAAAAACGTTATTTAAGCACGAATATCGTATTTTGAAGAAAATCTAATGATACGATTTTTCAGAAAATTGAAAAAAACAGAAAAATCACAAGAGTAAAGTGCCATTTTCTGACATTACATTTCGTACTCAATACCTAATTCTAATGTAAAAGCGTTAGTTAAGCAAGATTCTCGTATTTAAAAAATCTGATGATAGGTTTTTTCAGAAAATTGGAAAAACCGAAAAATCACAAGAGTAATGTGCCATTTTCTGACATTACATTTCGTTCTAAATGCTTAATCCCTATGTAAAAACGTTATTTAAGCACGAATATCGTATTTTGAAGAAAATCTAATGATAGGATTTTTCAGAAAATTGAAAAAAACAGAAAAATCACAAGAGTAAAGTGCCATTTTCTGACATTACATTTCGTACTCAATACCTAATTCTAATGTAAAAGCGTTAGCTAAGCAAGATTCTCGTATTTAAAAAATCTGATGATAGCTTTTTTCAGATAATTGAAAAAACCGAGAATTCACAAGAGTAAAGTGACATTTTCTGACATTACATTTCGTTCTAAAAACTTAATTCTAATGTAAAATTGTTATATAAGCAAGATTGTCGTATTTAAAAAATCTAATGATAGATTCTTTCAGAAAATTGAAAAAACCGAAAAATCACAAGAGTAAAGTGCCATTTTCAGTCATTAGATTTCGTTCTAAATGCCTAATCCCTATGTAAAAACGATATTTAAGCAAGAATATCGTACTTTGAAGAAAATCTAATGATTGGTTTTTACAGAAAGTTGAAAAAACCGAAAAATCACTAGAGTAAAGCGCCATTTTCTGACATTATATTTCGTACTCAATACCTAATTCTAATGTAAAATCGTTAGTTAAGCAAGATTCTCGTATTTGAAAAATCTGATGATAGGTTTTTTCAGAAAATTGGAAAAACCGTAAAATCACAAGAGTAAAGTGTCATTTTCTGACATTAGATTTCATTCTAAATGCTTAATCCCTATGTAAAAACGTTATCTAAGCAAGAATATTGTGTTTTGAAGAAAATCTAATGATAGGTTTTTTCAGAAAATTGGAAAAACCGAAAAATCACAAGAGCAAAGTGCCATTTTCTGACATTACATTTCGTTCTAAATGCTTAATCCCTATGTAAAAACGTTATCTAAGCAAGAATATCGGACTTTGAAGAAAATCTAATGATTGATTCTTTCAGAAATTAGAAAAAACCGAAAAATCACTAGAGTAAAGCGCAATTTTCTGACATTATATTTCGTACTCAATACCTAATTCTAATGTAAAATCGTTAGTTAAGCAAGATTCTCGTATTTAAAAAATCTGATGATAGGTTTTTTCAGAAAATTGGAAAAACCGTAAAATCACAAGAGTAAAGTGTCATTTTCTGACATTAGATTTCATTCTAAATGCTTAATCCCTATGTAAAAACGATATTTAAGCAAGAATATCGTACTTTGAAGAAAATCTAATGATTGGTTTTTACAGAAAGTTGAAAAAACCGAAAAATCACTAGAGTAAAGCGCCATTTTCTGACATTACATTTCGTACTCAATACCTAATTCTAATGTAAAAGCGTTAGTTAAGCAAGATTCTCGTATTTAAAAAATCTGATGATAGGTTTTTTAGAAAATTGGAAAAACCGTAAAATCACAAGAGTAATGTGCCATTTTCTGACATTACATTTCGTTCTAAATGCTTAATCCCTATGTAAAAACGTTATTTAAGCACGAATATCGTATTTTGAAGAAAATCTAATGATAGGATTTTTCAGAAAATTGAAAAAAACAGAAAAATCACAAGAGTAAAGTGCCATTTTCTGACATTACATTTCGTACTCAATACCTAATTCTAATGTAAAAGCGTTAGTTAAGCAAGATTCTCGTATTTAAAAAATCTGATGATAGGTTTTTTCAGATAATTGAAAAAACCGAAAATTCACTAGAGTAAAGTGCCATTTTCTGACATTAGATTTCGTCCTAACTGCTCAATCCCTATGTAAAAACGTTATTTAAGCAGGAATATCGTACTTTGAAGAAAATGTAATGATAGGTTTTTTCAGAAAATTGAAAAAACCGAGAATTCACAAGAGTAAAGTGACATTTTCTGAAATTACATTTCGTTCTAAAAACTTAATTCTAATGTAAAATTGTTATATAAGCAAGATTGTCGTATTTAAAAAATCTAATGATAGATTCTTTCAGAAAATTGAAAAAACCGAAAAATCACAAGAGTAAAGTGCCATTTTCTGTCATTAGATTTCGTTCTAAATGCCTAATCCCTATGTAAAAACGATATTTAAGCAAGAATATCGTACTTTGAAGAAAATCTAATGATTGGTTTTTACAGAAAGTTGAAAAAACCGAAAAATCACTAGAGTAAAGCGCCATTTTCTGACATTATATTTCGTACTCAATAACTAATTCTAATGTAAAATCGTTAGTTAAGCAAGATTCTCGTATTTAAAAAATCTGATGATAGGTTTTTTCAGAAAATTGGAAAAACCGTAAAATCACAAGAGTAATGTGCCATTTTCTGACATTACATTTCGTTCTAAATGCTTAATCCCTATGTAAAAACGTTATTTAAGCACGAATATCGTATTTTGAAGAAAATCTAA
This sequence comes from Megalopta genalis, assembly GCF_051020955.1. NCBI lineage: Eukaryota > Metazoa > Arthropoda > Insecta > Hymenoptera > Halictidae > Megalopta > Megalopta genalis. The sequence continues at coordinate 1,527,720 of NW_027476113.1, read as the reverse complement.
TGATAGGATTTTTCAGAAAATTGAAAAAAACAGAAAAATCACAAGAGTAAAGTGCCATTTTCTGACATTACATTTCGTACTCAATACCTAATTCTAATGTAAAAGCGTTAGTTAAGCAAGATTCTCGTATTTAAAAAATCTGATGATAGGTTTTTTCAGAAAATTGAAAAGACCGAGAATTCACAAGAGTAAAGTGACATTTTCTGACATTACATTTCGTTCTAAAAACTTAATTCTAATGTAAAATTGTTATATAAGCAAGATTCTCGTATTTAAAAAATCTGATGATAAGTTTTTTCAGAAAATTGGAAAAACCGTAAAATCACAAGAGTAAAGTGTCATTTTCTGACATTAGATTTCGTTCTAAATGCTTAATCCCTATGTAAAAACGATATCTAAGCAAGAATATTGTGCCTCGAAGAAAATCTAATGATAGGTTTTTTCAGAAAATTGGAAAAACCGAAAAATCACAAGAGGAAAGTGCCATTTTCTGACGTTACATTTCGTTCTACATGCTTAATCCCTATGTAAAAACGTTATTTAAGCACGAATATCGTATTTTGAAGAAAATCTAATGATAGGATTTTTCAGAAAACTGAAAAAAACCGAAAAATCACAAGAGTAATGTGCCATTTTCTGACATTACATTTCGTTCTAAATGCTTAATCCCTATGTAAAAACGTTATTTAAGCACGAATATCGTATTTTGAAGAAAATCTAATGATAGGATTTTTCAGAAAATTGAAAAAAACCGAAAAATCGCAAGAATAAATTGCCATTTTCTGTCATTAGATTTCGTTCTAAATGCCTAATCCCTATGTAAAAACGATATTTAAGCAAGAATATCGTACTTTGAAGAAAATCTAATGATTGATTCTTTCAGAAATTAGAAAAAACCGAAAAATCACTAGAGTAAAGCGCAATTTTCTGACGATAGAATTCGTTCTAAATGCTTAATCCCTATGTAGGAACGTTATTTAAGCAAGAATATCGTACTTTGAAGAAAATCTAATGTTAGGATTTTTCAGAAATTTGAGAAAACCGAAAAATCACTAGAGTAAAGCGCCATCTTCTGACATTACATTTCGTTCTAAATACTTAATGCTAAGGTAAAATCGGTAGTTAAGCCAGATTCTCGTATTTAAAAATCTGATGACAGGTTTTTTCAGAAAATTGAAAAAACCGAAAAATCACAGGAGTAAAGTGCCATTTTCTGACATTAGATTTCGTTCTAAATGCATAATCCCTATGTAAAAACGTCATTTAAGCAAGAATATCGGACTTTGAAGAAAATCTAATGATAGGATTTTTCAGAAAATTGAAAAAAACAGAAAAATCACAAGAGTAAAGTGCCATTTTCTGACGTTACATTTCGTTCTACATGCTTAATCCCTATGTAAAAACGTTATTTAAGCACGAATATCGTATTTTGAAGAAAATCTAATGATAGGATTTTTCAGAAAATTGAAAAAAACCGAAAAATCACAAGAGTAATGTGCCATTTTCTGACATTACATTTCGTTCTAAATGCTTAATCCCTATGTAAAAACGTTATTTAAGCACGAATATCGTATTTTGAAGAAAATCTAATGATAGGATTTTTCAGAAAATTGAAAAAAGCAGAAAAATCACAAGAGTAAAGTGCCATTTTCTGACATTACATTTCGTACTCAATACCTAATTCTAATGTAAAAGCGTTAGTTAAGCAAGATTCTCGTATTTAAAAAATCTGATGATAGGTTTTTTCAGATAATTGGAAAAACCGTAAAATCACAAGAGTAATGTGCCATTTTCTGACATTACATTTCGTTCTAAATGCTTAATCCCTATGTAAAAACGTTATTTAAGCACGAATATCGTATTTTGAAGAAAATCTAATGATAGGATTTTTCAGAAAATTGAAAAAAACAGAAAAATCACAAGAGTAAAGTGCCATTTTCTGACATTACATTTCGTACTCAATACCTAATTCTAATGTAAAAGCGTTAGTTAAGCAAGATTCTCGTATTTAAAAAATCTGATGATAGGTTTTTTCAGATAATTGAAAAAACCGAAAATTCACAAGAGTAAAGTGCCATTTTCTGACATTAGATTTCGTCCTAACTGCTCAATCCCTATGTAAAAACGTTATTTAAGCAGGATTATCGTACTTTGAAGAAAATCTAATGATAGGTTTTTTCAGAAAATTGAAAAAACCGAGAATTCACAAGAGTAAAGTGACATTTTCTGACATTACATTTCGTTCTAAAAACTTAATTCTAATGTAAAATTGTTATATAAGCAAGATTGTCGTATTTAAAAAATCTAATGATAGATTCTTTCAGAAAATTGAAAAAACCGAAAAATCACAAGAGTAAAGTGCCATTTTCTGTCATTAGATTTCGTTCTAAATGCCTAATCCCTATGTAGAAACGTTATTTAAGCAAGAATATCGTACTTTGAAGAAAATCTAATGTTAGGATTTTTCAGAAATTTGAGAAAACCGAAAAATCACTAGAGCAAAGCGCCATCTTCTGACATTACATTTCGTTCTAAATACTTAATGCTAAGGTAAAATCGGTAGTTAAGCAAGATTCTCGTATTTAAAAATCTAATGATAGATTCTTTCAGAAAATTGAAGAAACCGGAAAATCACAAGAGTAAAGTGCCATTTTCTGTCATTAGATTTCGTTCTAAATGCCTAATCCCTATGTAGAAACGTTATTTAAGCAAGAATATCGTACTTTGAAGAAAATCTAATGATTGGTTTTTACAGAAAGTTGAAAAAACCGAAAAATCACTAGAGTAAAGCGCCATTTTCTGACATTATATTTCGTACTCAATACCTAATTCTAATGTAAAATCGTTAGTTAAGCAAGATTCTCGTATTTGAAAAATCTGATGATAGGTTTTTTCAGAAAATTGGAAAAACCGTAAAATCACAAGAGTAAAGTGTCATTTTCTGACATTAGATTTCGTTCTAAATGCTTAATCCCTATGTAAAAACGTTATCTAAGCAAGAATATTGTGTCTTGAAGAAAATCTAATGACAGGTTTTTTCAGAAAATTGAAAAAACCGAAAAATCACAGGAGTAAAGTGCCATTTTCTGACATTAGATTTCGTACTCAATACCTAATTCTAATGTAAAATCGTTAGTTAAGCAAGATTCTCGTATTTGAAAAATCTGATGATAGGTTTTTTCAGAAAATTGGAAAAACCGTAAAATCACAAGAGTAATGTGCCATTTTCTGACATTACATTTCGTTCTAAATGCTTAATCCCTATGTAAAAACGTTATTTAAGCACGAATATCGTATTTTGAAGAAAATCTAATGATAGGATTTTTCAGAAAATTGAAAAAAACAGAAAAATCACAAGAGTAAAGTGCCATTTTCTGACATTACATGTCGTACTCAATACCTAATTCTAATGTAAAAGCGTTAGTTAAGCAAGATTCTCGTATTTAAAAAATCTGATGATAGGTTTTTTCAGATAATTGAAAAAACCGAAAATTCACAAGAGTAAAGTGCCATTTTCTGACATTAGATTTCGTCCTAACTGCTCAATCCCTATGTAAAAACATTATTTAAGCAGGAATATCGTACTTTGAAGAAAATCTAATGATAGGTTTTTTCAGAAAATTGAAAAAACCGAGAATTCACAAGAGTAAAGTGCCATTTTCTGTCATTAGATTTCGTTCTAAACGCATAATCCCTATGTAAAAACGATATCTAAGCAAGAATATCGTACTTTGAAGAAAATCTAATGAGTGGTTTTTACAGAAAGTTGAAAAAACCGAAAAATCACTAGAGTAAAGCGCCATTTTCTGACATTATATTTCGTACTCAATACCTAATTCTAATGTAAAATCGTTAGTTAAGCAAGATCCTCGTATTTAAAAAATCTGATGATAGGTTTTTTCAGAAAATTGGAAAAACCGTAAAATCACAAGAGTAAAGTGTCATTTTCTGACATTAGATTTCGTTCTAAATGCTTAATCCCTATGTAAAAACGTTATCTAAGCAAGAATATTGTGTCTCGAAGAAAATCTAATGATAGGTTTTTTCAGAAAATTGAAAAAAACCGAAAAATCACAAGAGTAATGTGCCATTTTCTGACATTACATTTCGTTCTAAATGCTTAATCCCTATGTAAAAACGTAATTTAAGCACGAATATCGTATTTTGAAGAAAATCTAATGATAGGATTTTTCAGAAAATTGAAAAAACAGAAAAATCACAAGAGTAAAGTGCCATTTTCTGACATTACATTTCGTACTCAATACCTAATTCTAATGTAAAAGCGTTAGTTAAGCAAGATTCTCGTATTTAAAAAATCTGATGATAGGTTTTTTCAGAAAATTGGAAAAACCGTAAAATCACAAGAGTAATGTGCCATTTTCTGACATTACATTTCGTTCTAAATGCTTAATCCCTATGTAAAAACGTTATTTAAGCACGAATATCGTATTTTGAAGAAAATCTAATGATAGGATTTTTCAGAAAATTGAAAAAAACAGAAAAATCACAAGAGTAAAGTGCCATTTTCTGACATTACATTTCGTACTCAATACCTAATTCTAATGTAAAAGCGTTAGTTAAGCAAGATTCTCGTATTTAAAAAATCTGATGATAGGTTTTTTCAGATAATTGGAAAAACCGTAAAATCACAAGAGTAAAGTGTCATTTTCTGACATTAGATTTCGTTCTAAATGCTTAATCCCTATGTAAAAACGATATCTAAGCAAGAATATTGTGCCTCGAAGAAAATCTAATGATAGGTTTTTTCAGAAAATTGGAAAAACCGAAAAATCACAAGAGCAAAGTGCCATTTTCTGACGTTACATTTCGTTCTACATGATTAATCCCTATGTAAAAACGTTATTTAAGCACGAATATCGTATTTTGAAGAAAATCTAATGATAGGATTTTTCAGAAAATTGAAAAAAACCGAAAAATCACAAGAGTAATGTGCCATTTTCTGACATTACATTTCGTTCTAAATGCTTAATCCCTATGTAAAAACGTTATTTAAGCACGAATATCGTATTTTGAAGAAAATCTAATGATAGGATTTTTCAGAAAATTGAAAAAAACCGAAAAATCACAAGAGTAATGTGCCATTTTCTGACATTACATTTCGTTCTAAATGCTTAATCCCTATGTAAAAACGTTATTTAAGCACGAATATCGTATTTTGAAGAAAATCTAATGATAGGATTTTTCAGAAAATTGAAAAAAACAGAAAAATCACAAGAGTAAAGTGCCATTTTCTGACATTACATTTCGTACTCAATACCTAATTCTAATGTAAAAGCGTTAGTTAAGCAAGATTCTCGTATTTAAAAAATCTGATGATAGGTTTTTTCAGATAATTGAAAAAACCGAAAATTCACAAGAGTAAAGTGCCATTTTCTGACATTAGATTTCGTCCTAACTGCTCAATCCCTATGTAAAAACGTTATTTAAGCAGGAATATCGTACTTTGAAGAAAATCTAATGATAGGTTTTTTCAGAAAATTGAAAAAACCGAGAATTCACAAGAGTAAAGTGACATTTTCTGACATTACATTTCGTTCTAAAAACTTAATTCTAATGTAAAATTGTTATATAAGCAAGATTGTCGTATTTAAAAAATCTAATGATAGATTCTTTCAGAAAATTGAAAAAACCGAAAAATCACAAGAGTAAAGTGCCATTTTCTGTCATTAGATTTCGTTCTAAATGCCTAATCCCTATGTAGAAACGTTATCTAAGCAAGAATATCGTACTTTGAAGAAAATCTAATGATTGGTTTTTACAGAAAGTTGAAAAAACCGAAAAATCACTAGAGTAAAGCGCCATTTTCTGACATTATATTTCGTACTCAATACCTAATTCTAATGTAAAATCGTTAGTTAAGCAAGATTCTCGTATTTGAAAAATCTGATGATAGGTTTTTTCAGAAAATTGGAAAAACCGTAAAATCACAAGAGTAAAGTGTCATTTTCTGACATTAGATTTCGTTCTAAATGCTTAATCCCTATGTAAAAACGTTATCTAAGCAAGAATATTGTGTCTTGAAGAAAATCTAATGACAGGTTTTTTCAGAAAATTGAAAAAACCGAAAAATCACAGGAGTAAAGTGCCATTTTCTGACATTAGATTTCGTTCTAAATGCCCAATCCCTATGTAAAAACGGTATTTAAGCAGGATTATCGTACTTTGAAGAAAATCTAATGATAGGTTTTTTCAGAAAATTGAAAAAACCGAAAAATCACAAGAGTAAAGTGCCATTTTCTGTCATTAGATTTCGTTCTAAATGCTTAATCCCTATTTAAAAACGTTATTTAAGCACGAATATCGTATTTTGAAGAAAATCTAATGATAGGATTTTTCAGAAAATTGAAAAAAACCGAAAAATCACAAGAGTAATGTGCCATTTTCTGACATTACATTTCGTTCTAAATGCTTAATCCCTATGTAAAAACGTTATCTAAGCAAGAATATTGTGTCTCGAAGAAAATCTAATGATAGGTTTTTTCAGAAAATTGGAAAAACCGAAAAATCACAAGAGCAAAGTGCCATTTTCTGACGTTACATTTCGTTCTACATGCTTAATCCCTATGTAAAAACGTTATTTAAGCACGAATATCGTATTTTGAAGAAAATCTAATGATAGGATTTTTCAGAAAATTGAAAAAAACCGAAAAATCACAAGAGTAATGTGCCATTTTCTGACATTACATTTCGTTCTAAATGCTTAATCCCTATGTAAAAACGTTATTTAATCACGAATATCGTATTTTGAAGAAAATCTAATGATAGGATTTTTCAGAAAATTGAAAAAAACAGAAAAATCACAAGAGTAAAGTGCCATTTTCTGACGTTACATTGCGTTCTACATGCTTAATCCCTATGTAAAAACGTTATTTAAGAACGAATATCATATTTTGAAGAAAATCTAATGATAGGTTTTTTCAGAAAATTGAAAAAAACCGAAAAATCACAAGAGTAATGTGCCATTTTCTGACATTACATTTCGTTCTAAATGCTTAATCCCTATTTAAAAACGTTATTTAAGCACGAATATCGTATTTTGAAGAAAATCTAATGATAGGATTTTTCAGAAAATTGAAAAAAACAGAAAAATCACAAGAGTAAAGTGCCATTTTCTGACATTACATTTCGTACTCAATACCTAATTCTAATGTAAAAGTGTTAGTTAAGCAAGATTCTCGTATTTAAAAAATCTGATGATAGGTTTTTTCAGAAAATTGGAAAAACCGTAAAATCACTAGAGTAAAGCGCCATTTTCTGACATTACATTTCGTTCTAAATGCTTAATCCCTATGTCAAAACGTTATCTAAGCAAGAATATTGTGTCTTGAAGAAAATCTAATGACAGGTTTTTTCAGAAAATTGAAAAAACCGAAAAATCACAGGAGTAAAGTGCCATTTTCTGACATTAGATTTCGTTCTAAATGCCCAATCCCTATGTAAAAACGGTATCTAAGCAGGAATATCGTACTTTGAAGAAAATCTAATGATAGGTTTTTTCAGAAAATTGAAAAAACCGAAAAATCACAAGAGTAAAGTGCCATTTTCTGTCATTAGATTTCGTTCTAAATGCATAATCCCTATGTAAAAACTATATCTAAGCAAGAATATCGTACTTTGAAGAAAATCTAATGAGTGGTTTTTACAGAAAGTTTAAAAAACCGAAAAATCACTAGAGTAAAGCGCCATTTTCTGACATTATATTTCGTACTCAATACCCAATTCTAATGTAAAATCGTTAGTTAAGCAAGATTCTCGTATTTAAAAAATCTGATGATAGGTTTTTTCAGAAAATTGGAAAAACCGTAAAATCACAAGAGTAAAGTGTCATTTTCTGACATTAGATTTCGTTCTAAATGCTTAATCCCTATGTAAAAACGTTATCTAAGCAAGAATATTGTGTCTCGAAGAAAATCTAATGATAGGTTTTTTCAGAAAATTGGAAAAACCGAAAAATCACAAGAGCAAAGTGCCATTTTCTGACGTTACATTTCGTTCTACATGCTTAATCCCTATGTAAAAACGTTATTTAAGCACGAATATCGTATTTTGAAGAAAATCTAATGATAGGATTTTTCAGAAAATTGAAAAAAACCGAAAAATCACAAGAGTAATGTGCCATTTTCTGACATTACATTTCGTTCTAAATGCTTAATCCCTATGTAAAAACGTTATTTAAGCACGAATATCGTATTTTGAAGAAAATCTAATGATAGGATTTTTCAGAAAATTGAAAAAAACAGAAAAATCACAAGAGTAAAGTGCCATTTTCTGACATTACATTTCGTACTCAACACCTAATTATAATGTAAAAGCGTTAGTTAAGCAAGATTCTCGTATTTAAAAAATCTGATGATAGGTTTTTTCAGAAAATTGAAAAAACCGAGAATTCACAAGAGTAAAGTGACATTTTCTGACATTACATTTCGTTCTAAAAACTTAATTCTAATGTAAAATTGTTATATAAGCAAGATTGTCGTATTTAAAAAATCTAATGATAGATTCTTTCAGAAAATTGAAAAAACCGAAAAATCACAAGAGTAAAGTGCCATTTTCTGACATTACATTTCGTACTCAATACCTAATTCTAATGTAAAAGCGTTAGTTAAGCAAGATTCTCGTATTTAAAAAATCTGATGATAGGTTTTTTCAGATAATTGAAAAAACCGAAAATTCACAAGAGTAAAGTGCCATTTTCTGACATTACATTTCGTTCTAAAAACTTAATTCTAATGTAAACTTGTTATATAAGCAAGATTGTCGTATTTAAAAAATCTAATGATAGATTCTTTCAGAAAATTGAAAAATCCGAAAAATCACAAGAGTAATGTGCCATTTTCTGACATTACATTTCGTTCTAAATGCTTAATCCCTATGTAAAAACGTTATTTAAGCACGAATATCGTATTTTGAAGAAAATCTAATGATAGGATTTTTCAGAAAATTGAAAAAAACAGAAAAATCACAAGAGTAAAGTGCCATTTTCTGACATTACATTTCGTTCTAAATGCTTAATCCCTATGTAAAAACGTTATTTAATCACGAATATCGTATTTTGAAGAAAATCTAATGATAGGATTTTTCAGAAAATTGAAAAAAACAGAAAAATCACAAGAGTAAAGTGCCATTTTCTGACGTTACATTTCGTTCTACATGCTTAATCCCTATGTAAAAACGTTATTTAAGCACGAATATCATATTTTGAAGAAAATCTAATGATAGGTTTTTTCAGAAAATTGAAAAAAACCGAAAAATCACAAGAGTAATGTGCCATTTTCTGACATTACATTTCGTACTCAATACCTAATTCTAATGTAAAAGCGTTAGTTAAGCAAGATTCTCGTATTTAAAAAATCTGATGATAGGTTTTTTCAGATAATTGAAAAAACCGAAAATTCACAAGAGTAAAGTGCCATTTTCTGACATTAGATTTCGTCCTAACTTCTCAATCCCTATGTAAAAACGTTATTTAAGCAGGAATATCGTACTTTGAAGAAAATCTAATGATAGGTTTTTTCAGAAAATTGAAAAAACCGAGAATTCACAAGAGTAAAGTGACATTTTCTGACATTACATTTCGTTCTAAAAACTTAATTCTAATGTAAACTTGTTATATAAGCAAGATTGTCGTATTTAAAAAATCTAATGATAGATTCTTTCAGAAAATTGAAAAAACCGAAAAATCACAAGAGTAAAGTGCCATTTTCTGACATTACATTTCGTACTCAATACCTAATTCTAATGTAAAAGCGTTAGTTAAGCAAGATTCTCGTATTTAAAAAATCTGATGATAGGTTTTTTCAGATAATTGAAAAAACCGAAAATTCACAAGAGTAAAGTGCCATTTTCTGACATTAGATTTCGTCCTAACTTCTCAATCCCTATGTAAAAACGTTATTTAAGCAGGAATATCGTACTTTGAAGAAAATCTAATGATAGGTTTTTTCAGAAAATTGAAAAAACCGAGAATTCACAAGAGTAAAGTGACATTTTCTGACATTACATTTCGTTCTAAAAACTTAATTCTAATGTAAACTTGTTATATAAGCAAGATTGTCGTATTTAAAAAATCTAATGATAGATTCTTTCAGAAAATTGAAAAATCCGGAAAATCACAAGAGTAATGTGCCATTTTCTGACATTACATTTCGTTCTAAATGCTTAATCCCTATGTAAAAACGTTATTTAAGCACGAATATCGTATTTTGAAGAAAATCTAATGATAGGATTTTTCAGAAAATTGAAAAAAACAGAAAAATCACAAGAGTAAAGTGCCATTTTCTGACATTACATTTCGTTCTAAATGCTTAATCCCTATGTAAAAACGTTATTTAATCACGAATATCGTATTTTGAAGAAAATCTAATGATAGGATTTTTCAGAAAATTGAAAAAAACAGAAAAATCACAAGAGTAAAGTGCCATTTTCTGACGTTACATTTCGTTCTACATGCTTAATCCCTATGTAAAAACGTTATTTAAGCACGAATATCATATTTTGAAGAAAATCTAATGATAGGTTTTTTCAGAAAATTGAAAAAAACCGAAAAATCACAAGAGTAATGTGCCATTTTCTGACATTACATTTCGTTCTAAATGCTTAATCCCTATTTAAAAACGTTATTTAAGCACGGATATCGTATTTTGAAGAAAATCTAATAATAGGTTTTTTCAGAAAATTGAAAAAAACCGAAAAATCACAAGAGTAAAGTGCCATTTTCTGACATTACATTTCGTACTCAATACCTAATTCTAATGTAAAAGCGTTAGATAAGCAAGATTCTCGTATTTAAAAAATCTGATGATAGGTTTTTTCAGATAATTGAAAAAACCGAAAATTCACAAGAGTAAAGTGCCATTTTCTGACATTAGATTTCGTCCTAACTTCTCAATCCCTATGTAAAAACGTTATTTAAGCAGGAATATCGTACTTTGAAGAAAATCTAATGATAGGTTTTTTCAGAAAATTGAAAAAACCGAGAATTCACAAGAGTAAAGTGACATTTTCTGACATTACATTTCGTTCTAAAAACTTAATTCTAATGTAAACTTGTTATATAAGCAAGATTGTCGTATTTAAAAAATCTAATGATAGATTCTTTCAGAAAATTGAAAAAACCGAAAAATCACAAGAGTAAAGTGCCATTTTCTGACATTACATTTCGTACTCAATACCTAATTCTAATGTAAAAGCGTTAGTTAAGCAAGATTCTCGTATTTAAAAAATCTGATGATAGGTTTTTTCAGATAATTGAAAAAACCGAAAATTCACAAGAGTAAAGTGCCATTTTCTGACATTAGATTTCGTCCTAACTTCTCAATCCCTATGTAAAAACATTATTTAAGCAGGAATATCGTACTTTGAAGAAAATCTAATGATAGGTTTTTTCAGAAAATTGAAAAAACCGAGAATTCACAAGAGTAAAGTGACATTTTCTGACATTACATTTCGTTCTAAAAACTTAATTCTAATGTAAACTTGTTATATAAGCAAGATTGTCGTATTTAAAAAATCTAATGATAGATTCTTTCAGAAAATTGAAAAATCCGAAAAATCACAAGAGTAATGTGCCATTTTCTGACATTACATTTCGTTCTAAATGCTTAATCCCTATGTAAAAACGTTATTTAATCACGAATATCGTATTTTGAAGAAAATCTAATGATAGGATTTTTCAGAAAATTGAAAAAAACAGAAAAATCACAAGAGTAAAGTGCCATTTTCTGACGTTACATTTCGTTCTACATGCTTAATCCCTATGTAAAAACGTTATTTAAGCACGAATATCATATTTTGAAGAAAATCTAATGATAGGTTTTTTCAGAAAATTGAAAAAAACCGAAAAATCACAAGAGTAATGTGCCATTTTCTGACATTACATTTCGTTCTAAATGCTTAATCCCTATTTAAAAACGTTATTTAAGCACGAATATCGTATTTTGAAGAAAATCTAATGATAGGTTTTTTCAGAAAATTGAAAAAAACCGAAAAATCACAAGAGTAATGTGCCATTTTCTGACATTACATTTCGTTCTAAATGCTTAATCCCTATTTAAAAACGTTATTTAAGCACGAATATCGTATTTTGAAGAAAATCTAATGATAGGATTTTTCAGAAAATTGAAAAAAACAGAAAAATCACAAGAGTAAAGTGCCATTTTCTGTCATTAGATTTCGTTCTAAATGCCTAATCCCTATGTAAAAACGATATTTAAGCAAGAATATCGTACTTTGAAGAAAATCTAATGATTGGTTTTTACAGAAAGTTGAAAAAACCGAAAAATCACTAGAGTAAAGCGCCATTTTCTGACATTATATTTCGTACTCAATAGCTAATTCTAATGTAAAATCGTTAGTTAAGCAAGATTCTCGTATTTGAAAAATCTGATGATAGGTTTTTTCAGAAAATTGAAAAAACCGAGAATTCACAAGAGTAAAGTGACATTTTCTGACATTACATTTCGTTCTAAAAACTTAATTCTAATGTAAACTTGTTATATAAGCAAGATTGTCGTATTTAAAAAATCTAATGATAGATTCTTTCAGAAAATTGAAAAATCCGAAAAATCACAAGAGTAATGTGCCATTTTCTGACATTACATTTCGTTCTAAATGCATAATCCCTATGTAAAAACGATATCTAAGCAAGAATATCGTACTTTGAAGAAAATCTAATGAGTGGTTTTTACAGAAAGTTTAAAAAACCGAAAAATCACTAGAGTAAAGCGCCATTTTCTGACATTATATTTCGTACTCAATACCTAATTCTAATGTAAAATCGTTAGTTAAGCAAGATTCTCGTATTTAAAAAATCTGATGATAGGTTTTTTCAGAAAATTGGAAAAACCGTAAAATCACAAGAGTAAAGTGTCATTTTCTGACATTAGATTTCGTTCTAAATGCTTAATCCCTATGTAAAAACGTTATCTAAGCAAGAATATTGTGTCTCGAAGAAAATCTAATGATAGGTTTTTTCAGAAAATTGGAAAAACCGAAAAATCACAAGAGCAAAGTGCCATTTTCCGACATTAGATTTCGTCCTAACTTCTCAATCCCTATGTAAAAACGTTATTTAAGCAGGAATATCGTACTTTGAAGAAAATCTAATGATAGGTTTTTTCAGAAAATTGAAAAAACCGAGAATTCACAAGAGTAAAGTGACATTTTCTGACATTACATTTCGTTCTAAAAACTTAATTCTAATGTAAACTTGTTATATAAGCAAGATTGTCGTATTTAAAAAATCTAATGATAGATTCTTTCAGAAAATTGAAAAATCCGAAAAATCACAAGAGTAATGTGCCATTTTCTGACATTACATTTCGTTCTAAATGCTTAATCCCTATGTAAAAACGTTATTTAAGCACGAATATCGTATTTTGAAGAAAATCTAATGATAGGATTTTTCAGAAAATTGAAAAAAACAGAAAAATCACAAGAGTAAAGTGCCATTTTCTGACATTACATTTCGTTCTAAATGCTTAATCCCTATGTAAAAACGTTATTTAATCACGAATATCGTATTTTGAAGAAAATCTAATGATAGGATTTTTCAGAAAATTGAAAAAAACAGAAAAATCACAAGAGTAAAGTGCCATTTTCTGACGTTACATTTCGTTCTACATGCTTAATCCCTATGTAAAAACGGTATTTAAGCACGAATATCATATTTTGAAGAAAATCTAATGATAGGTTTTTTCAGAAAATTGAAAAAAACCGAAAAATCACAAGAGTAATGTGCCATTTTCTGACATTACATTTCGTTCTAAATGCTTAATCCCTATTTAAAAACGTTATTTAAGCACGAATATCGTATTTTGAAGAAAATCTAATGATAGGTTTTTTCAGAAAATTGAAAAAAACCGAAAAATCACAAGAGTAATGTGCCATTTTCTGACATTACATTTCGTTCTAAATGCTTAATCCCTATTTAAAAACGTTATTTAAGCACGAATATCGTATTTTGAAGAAAATCTAATGATTGGTTTTTACAGAAAGTTGAAAAAACCGAAAAATCACCAGAGTAAAGCGCCATTTTCTGACATTATATTTCGTACTCAATAGCTAATTCTAATGTAAAATCGTTAGTTAAGCAAGATTCTCGTATTTGAAAAATCTGATGATAGGTTTTTTCAGAAAATTGGAAAAACCGTATAATCACAAGAGTAAAGTGTCATTTTCTGACATTAGATTTCGTTCTAAATGCTTAATCCCTATGTCAAAACGTTATCTAAGCAAGAATATTGTGTCTTGAAGAAAATCTAATGACAGGTTTTTTCAGAAAATTGAAAAAACCGAAAAATCACAGGAGTAAAGTGCCATTTTCTGACATTAGATTTCGTTCTAAATGCCCAATCCCTATGTAGAAACGGTATTTAAGCAGGAATATCGTACTTTGAAGAAAATCTAATGATAGGTTTTTTCAGAAAATTGAAAAAACCGAAAAATCACAAGAGTAAAGTGTCATTTTCTGTCATTACATTTCGTTCTGAATGCTTAATCCCTATGTAAAAACGTTATTTAATCACGAATATCGTATTTTGAAGAAAATCTAATGATAGGATTTTTCAGAAAATTGAAAGAAACAGAAAAATCACAAGAGTAAAGTGCCATTTTCTGACGTTACATTTCGTTCTACATGCTTAATCCCTATGTAAAAACGTTATTTAAGCACGAATATCATATTTTGAAGAAAATCTAATGATAGGTTTTTTCAGAAAATTGAAAAAAACCGAAAAATCACAAGAGTAATGTGCCATTTTCTGACATTACATTTCGTTCTAAATGCTTAATCCCTATTTAAAAACGTTATTTAAGCACGAATATCGTATTTTGAAGAAAATCTAATGATAGGATTTTTCAGAAAATTGAAAAAAACAGAAAAATCACAAGAGTAAAGTGCCATTTTCTGACATTACATTTCGTACTCAATACCTAATTCTAATGTAAAAGCGTTAGTTAAGCAAGATTCTCGTATTTAAAAAATCTGATGATAGGTTTTTTCAGAAAATTGGAAAAACCGTAAAATCACTAGAGTAAAGCGCCATTTTCTGACATTACATTTCGTTCTAAATGCTTAATCCCTATGTCAAAACGTTATCTAAGCAAGAATATTGTGTTGAAGAAAATCTAATGACAGGTTTTTTCAGAAAATTGAAAAAACCGAAAAATCACAGGAGTAAAGTGCCATTTTCTGACATTAGATTTCGTTCTAAATGCCCAATCCCTATGTAAAAACGGTATTTAAGCAGGAATATCGTACTTTGAAGAAAATCTAATGATAGGTTTTTTCAGAAAATTGAAAAAACCGAAAAATCACAAGAGTAAAGTGCCATTTTCTGTCATTAGATTTCGTTCTAAATGCATAATCCCTATGTAAAAACGATATCTAAGCAAGAATATCGTACTTTGAAGAAAATCTAATGAGTGGTTTTTACAGAAAGTTTAAAAAACCGAAAAATCACTAGAGTAAAGCGCCATTTTCTGACATTATATTTCGTACTCAATACCTAATTCTAATGTAAAATCGTTAGTTAAGCAAGATTCTCGTATTTAAAAAATCTGATGATAGGTTTTTTCAGAAAATTGGAAAAACCGTAAAATCACAAGAGTAAAGTGTCATTTTCTGACATTAGATTTCGTTCTAAATGCTTAATCCCTATGTAAAAACGTTATTTAAGCAGGAATATCGTACTTTGAAGAAAATCTAATGATAGGTTTTTTCAGAAAATTGGAAAAACCGTATAATCACAAGAGTAAAGTGCCATTTTATGACATTAGATTTCGTTCTAAATGCTTAATCCCTATGTCAAAACGTTATCTAAGCAAGAATATTGTGTCTTGAAGAAAATCTAATGACAGGTTTTTTCAGAAAATTGAAAAAACCGAAAAATCACAGGAGTAAAGTGCCATTTTCTGACATTAGATTTCGTTCTAAATGCCCAATCCCTATGTAAAAACGGTATTTAAGCAGGAATATCGTACTTTGAAGAAAATCTAATGATAGGTTTTTTCAGAAAATTGAAAAAACCGAAAAATCACAAGAGTAAAGTGCCATTTTCTGTCATTAGATTTCGTTCTAAATGCATAATCCCTATGTAAAAACGATATCTAAGCAAGAATATCGTACTTTGAAGAAAATCTAATGAGTGGTTTTTACAGAAAGTTTAAAAAACCGAAAAATCACTAGAGTAAAGCGCCATTTTCTGACATTATATTTCGTACTCAATACCTAATTCTAATGTAAAATCGTTAGTTAAGCAAGATTCTCGTATTTAAAAAATCTGATGATAGGTTTTTTCAGAAAATTGGAAAAACCGTAAAATCACAAGAGTAAAGTGTCATTTTCTGACATTAGATTTCGTTCTAAATGCTTAATCCCTATGTAAAAACGTTATCTAAGCAAGAATATTGTGTCTCGAAGAAAATCTAATGATAGGTTTTTTCAGAAAATTGGAAAAACCGAAAAATCACAAGAGCAAAGTGCCATTTTCTGACATTACATTTCGTTCTAAATGCTTAATCCCTATGTAAAAACGTTATTTAAGCACGAATATCGTATTTTGAAGAAAATCTAATGATAGGATTTTTCAGAAAATTGAAAAAAACAGAAAAATCACAAGAGTAAAGTGCCATTTTCTGACATTACATTTCGTACTCAACACCTAATTCTAATGTAAAAGCGTTAGTTAAGCAAGATTCTCGTATTTAAAAAATCTGATGATAGGTTTTTTCAGAAAATTGAAAAAACCGAGAATTCACAAGAGTAAAGTGACATTTTCTGACATTACATTTCGTTCTAAAAACTTAATTCTAATGTAAAATTGTTATATAAGCAAGATTGTCGTATTTAAAAAATCTAATGATAGATTCTTTCAGAAAATTGAAAAAACCGAAAAATCACAAGAGTAAAGTGCCATTTTCTGACATTACATTTCGTACTCAATACCTAATTCTAATGTAAAAGCGTTAGTTAAGCAAGATTCTCGTATTTAAAAAATCTGATGATAGGTTTTTTCAGATAATTGAAAAAACCGAAAATTCACAAGAGTAAAGTGCCATTTTCTGACATTAGATTTCGTCCTAACTTCTCAATCCCTATGTAAAAACGTTATTTAAGCAGGAATATCGTACTTTGAAGAAAATCTAATGATAGGTTTTTTCAGAAAATTGAAAAAACCGAGAATTCACAAGAGTAAAGTGACATTTTCTGACATTACATTTCGTTCTAAAAACTTAATTCTAATGTAAAATTGTTATATAAGCAAGATTGTCGTATTTAAAAAATCTAATGATAGACTCTTTCAGAAAATTGAAAAAACCGAAAAATCACAAGAGTAAAGTGCCATTTTCTGACATTACATTTCGTACTCAATACCTAATTCTAATGTAAAAGCGTTAGTTAAGCAAGATTCCCGTATTTAAAAAATCTGATGATAGGTTTTTTCAGAAAATTGGAAAAACCGTAAAATCACAAGAGTAAAGTGTCATTTTCTGACATTAGATTTCGTTCTAAATGCTTAATCCCTATGTAGAAACGTTATTTAAGCAAGAATATCGTACTTTGAAGAAAATCTAATGTTAGGATTTTTCAGAAAATTGAAAAAAACAGAAAAATCACAAGAGTAAAGTGCCATTTTCTGACATTACATTTCGTACTCAATACCTAATTCTAATGTAAAAGCGTTAGTTAAGCAAGATTCTCGTATTTAAAAAATCTGATGATAGGTTTTTTCAGATAATTGAAAAAACCGAAAAATCACTAGAGTAAAGCGCAATTTTCTGACATTAGATTTCGTTCTAAATGCCTAATCCCTATGTAAAAACGATATTTAAGCAAGAATATCGTACTTTGAAGAAAATCTAATGATTGGTTTTTACAGAAAGTTGAAAAAACCGAAAAATCACTAGAGTAAAGCGCCATTTTCTGACATTATATTTCGTACTCAATACCTAATTCTAATGTAAAATCGTTAGTTAAGCAAGATTCTCGTATTTGAAAAATCTGATGATAGGTTTTTTCAGAAAATTGGAAAAACCGTAAAATCACAAGAGTAAAGTGTCATTTTCTGACATTAGATTTCGTTCTAAATGCTTAATCCCTATGTAAAAACGTTATCTATGCAAGAATATTGTGTCTTGAAGAAAATCTAATGATTGATTCTTTCAGAAATTAGAAAAAACCGAAAAATCACTAGAGTAAAGCGCAATTTTCTGACGTTAGAATTCGTTCTGAATGCTTAATCCCTATGTAGAAACGTTATTTAAGCAAGAATATCGTACTTTGAAGAAAATCTAATGTTAGGATTTTACAGAAAATTGAAAAAAACAGAAAAATCACAAGAGTAAAGTGCCATTTTCTGACATTACATTTCGTACTCAATACCTAATTCTAATGTAAAAGCGTTAGTTAAGCAAGATTCTCGTATTTAAAAAATCTGATGATAGGTTTTTTCAGATAATTGAAAAAACCGAAAAATCACTAGAGTAAAGCGCAATTTTCTGACGTTAGAATTCGTTCTGAATGCTTAATCCCTATGTAGAAACGTTATTTAAGCAAGAATATCGTACTTTGAAGAAAATCTAATGTTAGGATTTTACAGAAAATTGAAAAAAACAGAAAAATCACAAGAGTAAAGTGCCATTTTCTGACATTACATTTCGTACTCAATACCTAATTCTAATGTAAAAGCGTTAGTTAAGCAAGATTCTCGTATTTAAAAAATCTGATGATAGGTTTTTTCAGATAATTGAAAAAACCGAAAAATCACTAGAGTAAAGCGCAATTTTCTGACATTAGATTTCGTTCTAAATGCCTAATCCCTATGTAAAAACGATATTTAAGCAAGAATATCGTACTTTGAAGAAAATCTAATGATTGGTTTTTACAGAAAGTTGAAAAAACCGAAAAATCACTAGAGTAAAGCGCCATTTTCTGACATTATATTTCGTACTCAATACCTAATTCTAATGTAAAATCGTTAGTTAAGCAAGATTCTCGTATTTGAAAAATCTGATGATAGGTTTTTTCAGAAAATTGGAAAAACCGTAAAATCACAAGAGTAAAGTGTCATTTTCTGACATTAGATTTCGTTCTAAATGCTTAATCCCTATGTAAAAACGTTATCTATGCAAGAATATTGTGTCTTGAAGAAAATCTAATGATTGATTCTTTCAGAAATTAGAAAAAACCGAAAAATCACTAGAGTAAAGCGCAATTTTCTGACGTTAGAATTCGTTCTGAATGCTTAATCCCTATGTAGAAACGTTATTTAAGCAAGAATATCGTACTTTGAAGAAAATCTAATGTTAGGATTTTACAGAAAATTGAAAAAAACAGAAAAATCACAAGAGTAAAGTGCCATTTTCTGACATTACATTTCGTACTCAATACCTAATTCTAATGTAAAAGCGTTAGTTAAGCAAGATTCTCGTATTTAAAAAATCTGATGATAGGTTTTTTCAGATAATTGAAAAAACCGAAAAATCACTAGAGTAAAGCGCAATTTTCTGACGTTAGAATTCGTTCTGAATGCTTAATCCCTATGTAGAAACGTTATTTAAGCAAGAATATCGTTGTTTGAAGAAAATCTAATGTTAGGATTTTACAGAAAATTGAAAAAAACAGAAAAATCACAAGAGTAAAGTGCCATTTTCTGACATTACATTTCGTACTCAATACCTAATTCTAATGTAAAAGCGTTAGTTAAGCAAGATTCTCGTATTTAAAAAATCTGATGATAGGTTTTTTCAGATAATTGAAAAAACCGAAAAATCACTAGAGTAAAGCGCAATTTTCTGACATTAGATTTCGTTCTAAATGCCTAATCCCTATGTAAAAACGATATTTAAGCAAGAATATCGTACTTTGAAGAAAATCTAATGATTGGTTTTTACAGAAAGTTGAAAAAACCGAAAAATCACTAGAGTAAAGCGCCATTTTCTGACATTACATCTCGTTCAACATGCTTAATCCCTATGTAAAAACGTTATCTAAGCAAGAATATCGGACTTTGAAAAATCTGATGATAGGTTTTTTCAGAAAATTGGAAAAACCGTAAAATCACAAGAGTAAAGTGTCATTTTCTGACATTAGATTTCGTTCTAAATGCTTACTCCCTATGTAAAAACGTTATCTATGCAAGAATATTGTGTCTTGAAGAAAATCTAATGATTGATTCTTTCAGAAATTAGAAAAAACCGAAAAATCACTAGAGTAAAGCGCAATTTTCTGACGTTAGAATTCATTCTAAATGCTTAATCCCTATGTAGAAACGTTATTTAAGCAAGAATATCGTACTTTGAAGAAAATCTAATGTTAGGATTTTTCAGAAAATTGAAAAAAACAGAAAAATCACAAGAGTAAAGTGCCATTTTCTGACATTACATTTCGTACTCAATACCTAATTCTAATGTAAAAGCGTTAGTTAAGCAAGATTCTCGTATTTAAAAAATCTGATGATAGGTTTTTTCAGAAAATTGGAAAAACCGTAAAATCACAAGAGTAAAGTGTCATTTTCTGACATTAGATTTCGTTCTAAATGCTTAATCCCTATGTAGAAACGTTATTTAAGCAAGAATATCGTACTTTGAAGAAAATCTAATGTTAGGATTTTACAGAAAGTTGAAAAAACCGAAAAATCACTAGAGTAAAGCGCCATTTTCTGACATTATATTTCGTACTCAATACCTAATTCTAATGTAAAATCGTTAGTTAAGCAAGATTCTCGTATTTGAAAAATCTGATGATAGGTTTTTTCAGAAAATTGGAAAAACCGTAAAATCACAAGAGTAAAGTGTCATTTTCTGACATTAGATTTCGTTCTAAATGCTTAATCCCTATGTAAAAACGTTATCTAAGCAAGAATATTGTGTCTTGAAGAAAATCTAATGATAGGTTTTTTCAGAAAATTGGAAAAACCGAAAAATCACAAGAGCAAAGTGCCATTTTCTGACATTACATTTCGTTCAACATGCTTAATCCCTATGTAAAAACGTCATCTAAGCAAGAATATCGGACTTTGAAGAAAATCTAATGATTGATACTTTCAGAAATTAGAAAAAACCGAAAAATCACTAGAGTAAAGCGCAATTTTCTGACGTTAGAATTCGTTCTAAATGCTTAATCCCTATGCAGAAACGTTATTTAAGCAAGAATATCGTACTTTGAAGAAAATCTAATGTTAGGATTTTTCAGAAAATTGAAAAAAACAGAAAAATCACAAGAGTAAAGTGCCATTTTCTGAAATTACATTTCGTACTCAATACCTAATTCTAATGTACAAGCGTTAGTTAAGCAAGATTCTCGTATTTTAAAAATCTGATGATAGGTTTTTTCAGATAATTGAAAAAACCGAAAATTCACAAGAGTAAAGTGCCATTTTCTGACATTAGATTTCGTTCTAAATGACCAATCCCTATGTAAAAACGTTATTTAAGCAGGAATATCGTACTTTGAAGTAAATCTAATGATAGGTTTTTTCAGAAAATTGAAAAAATCGAAAAATCACAAGAGTAAAGTGCCATTTTCTGACATTAGATTTCGTTCTAAATGCTTAATCCCTATGTAGAAACGATATTTAAGCAAGAATATCGTACTTTGAAGAAAATCTAATGATTGGTTTTTACAGAAAGTTGAAAAAACCGAAAAATCACTAGAGTAAAGCGCCATTTTCTGACATTATATTTCGTACTCAATACCTAATTCCAATGTAAAATCGTTAGTTAAGCAAGATTCTCGTATTTGAAAAATCTGATGATAGGTTTTTTCAGAAAATTGGAAAAACCGTAAAATCACAAGAGTAAAGTGTCATTTTCTGAAATTAGATTTCGTTCTAAATGCTTAATCCCTATGTAAAAACGTTATCTAAGCAAGAATATTGTGTCTTGAAGAAAATCTAATGATAGGTTTTTTCAGAAAATTGGAAAAACCGAAAAATCACAAGAGCAAAGTGCCATTTTCTGACATTACATTTCGTTCAACATGCTTAATCCCTATGTAAAAACGTCATCTAAGCAAGAATATCGGACTTTGAAGAAAATCTAATGATTGATACTTTCAGAAATTAGAAAAAACCGAAAAATCACTAGAGTAAAGCGCAATTTTCTGACGTTAGAATTCGTTCTAAATGCTTAATCCCTATGCAGAAACGTTATTTAAGCAAGAATATCGTACTTTGAAGAAAATCTAATGTTAGGATTTTTCAGAAAATTGAAAAAAACAGAAAAATCACAAGAGTAAAGTGCCATTTTCTGAAATTACATTTCGTACTCAATACCTAATTCTAATGTACAAGCGTTAGTTAAGCAAGATTCTCGTATTTTAAAAATCTGATGATAGGTTTTTTCAGATAATTGAAAAAACCGAAAATTCACAAGAGTAAAGTGCCATTTTCTGACATTAGATTTCGTTCTAAATGACCAATCCCTATGTAAAAACGTTATTTAAGCAGGAATATCGTACTTTGAAGTAAATCTAATGATAGGTTTTTTCAGAAAATTGAAAAAATCGAAAAATCACAAGAGTAAAGTGCCATTTTCTGTCATTAGATTTCGTTCTAAATGACCAATCCCTATGTAAAAACGTTATATAAGCAGGAATATCGTACTTTGAAGTAAATCTAATGATAGGTTTTTTCAGAAAATTGAAAAAATCGAAAAATCACAAGAGTAAAGTGCCATTTTCTGACATTAGATTTCGTTCTAAATGCTTAATCCCTATGTAGAAACGTTATTTAAGCAAGAATATCGTACTTTGAAGAAAATCTAATGTTAGGATTTTACAGAAAATTGAAAAAAACAGAAAAATCACAAGAGTAAAGTGCCATTTTCTGACATTAGATTTCGTTCTAAATGCCTAATCCCTATGTAAAAACGATATTTAAGCAAGAATATCGTACTTTGAAGAAAATCTAATGATTGGTTTTTACAGAAAGTTGAAAAAACCGAAAAATCACTAGAGTAAAGCGCAATTTTCTGACGTTAGAATTCGTTCTAAATGCTTAATCCCTATGTAGAAACGTTATTTAAGCAAGAATATCGTACTTTGAAGAAAATCTAATGTTAGGATTTTTCAGAAAATTGAAAAAAACAGAAAAATCACAAGAGTAAAGTGACATTTTCTGACATTACATTTCGTACTCAATACCTAATTCTAATGTAAAAGCGTTAGTTAAGCAAGATTCTCGTATTTAAAAAATCTGATGATAGGTTTTTTCAGATAATTGAAAAAACCGAAAAATCACTAAAGTAAAGCGCAATTTTCTGACATTAGATTTCGTCCTAACTGCTCAATCCCTATGTAAAAACGTTATTTAAGCAGGAATATCGTACTTTGAAGAAAATCTAATGATAGGTTTTTTCAGAAAATTGAAAAAACCGAAAATTCACAAGAGTAAAGTGACATTTTCTGACATTACATTTCGTTCTAAAAACTTAATTCTAATGTAAAATTGTTATATAAGCAATATTGTCGTATTTAACAAATCTGATGATAGGTTTTTTCAGATAATTGAAAAAACCGAAAATTCACAAGAGTAAAGTGCCATTTTCTGTCATTAGATTTCGTTCTAAATGCCTAATCCCTATGTAAAAACGATATTTAAGCAAGAATATCGTACTTTGAAGAAAATCTAATGATTGGTTTTTACAGAAAGTTGAAAAAACCGAAAAATCACTAGAGTAAAGCGCAATTTTCTGACGTTAGAATTCGTTCTAAATGCTTAATCCCTATGTAGAAACGTTATTTAAGCAAGAATATCGTACTTTGAAGAAAATCTAATGTTAGGATTTTTCAGAAAATTGAAAAAAACAGAAAAATCACAAGAGTAAAGTGTCATTTTCTGACATTAGATTTCGTTCTAAATGCTTAATCCCTATGTAAAAACGTTATCTAAGCAAGAATATTGTGTCTTGAAGGAAATCTAATGATAGGTTTTTTCAGAAAATTGGAAAAACCGAAAAATCACAAGAGCAAAGTGCCATTTTCTGACATTACATTTCGTTCAACATGCTTAATCCCTATGTAAAAACGTCATCTAAGCAAGAATATCGGACTTTGAAGAAAATCTAATGATTGATACTTTCAGAAATTAGAAAAAACCGAAAAATCACTAGAGTAAAGCGCAATTTTCTGACGTTAGAATTCGTTCTAAATGCTTAATCCCTATGCAGAAACGTTATTTAAGCAAGAATATCGTACTTTGAAGAAAATCTAATGTTAGGATTTTTCAGAAAATTGAAAAAAACAGAAAAATCACAAGAGTAAAGTGCCATTTTCTGAAATTACATTTCGTACTCAATACCTAATTCTAATGTACAAGCGTTAGTTAAGCAAGATTCTCGTATTTTAAAAATCTGATGATAGGTTTTTTCAGATAATTGAAAAAACCGAAAATTCACAAGAGTAAAGTGCCATTTTCTGACATTAGATTTCGTTCTAAATGACCAATCCCTATGTAAAAACGTTATTTAAGCAGGAATATCGTACTTTGAAGTAAATCTAATGATAGGTTTTTTCAGAAAATTGGAAAAATCGAAAAATCACAAGAGTAAAGTGCCATTTTCTGTCATTAGATTTCGTTCTAAATGACCAATCCCTATGTAAAAACGTTATTTAAGCAGGAATATCGTACTTTGAAGTAAATCTAATGATAGGTTTTTTCAGAAAATTGAAAAAATCGAAAAATCACAAGAGTAAAGTGCCATTTTCTGTCATTAGATTTCGTTCTAAATGCCTAATCCCTATGTAAAAACGATATTTAAGCAAGAATATCGTACTTTGAAGAAAATCTAATGATTGGTTTTTACAGAAAGTTGAAAAAACCGAAAAATCACTAGAGTAAAGCGCAATTTTCTGACGTTAGAATTCGTTCTAAAT
The DNA here is from genome assembly GCF_051020955.1 of Megalopta genalis. NCBI lineage: Eukaryota > Metazoa > Arthropoda > Insecta > Hymenoptera > Halictidae > Megalopta > Megalopta genalis. The sequence goes on along the minus strand of NW_027476113.1, from coordinate 1,502,825 downwards.
GCTTAATCCCTATGTAGAAACGTTATTTAAGCAAGAATATCGTACTTTGAAGAAAATCTAATGTTAGGATTTTTCAGAAAATTGAAAAAAACAGAAAAATCACAAGAGTAAAGTGACATTTTCTGACATTACATTTCGTACTCAATACCTAATTCTAATGTAAAAGCGTTAGTTAAGCAAGATTCTCGTATTTAAAAAATCTGATGATAGGTTTTTTCAGAAAATTGGAAAAACCGTAAAATCACAAGAGTAAAGTGTCATTTTCTGACATTAGATTTCGTTCTAAATGCTTAATCCCTATGTAGAAACGATATTTAAGCAAGAATATCGTTCTTTGAAGAAAATCTAATGATTGGTTTTTACAGAAAGTTGAAAAAACCGAAAAATCACTAGAGTAAAGCGCCATTTTCTGACATTATATTTCGTACTCAGTACCTAATTCTAATGTAAAATCGTTAGTTAAGCAAGATTCTCGTATTTGAAAAATCTGATGATAGGTTTTTTCAGAAAATTGGAAAAACCGTAAAATCACAAGAGTAAAGTGTCATTTTCTGACATTAGATTTCGTTCTAAATGCTTAATCCCTATGTAGAAACGTTATTTAAGCAAGAGTATCGTACTTTGAAGAAAATCTAATGTTAGGATTTTTCAGAAAATTGAAAAAAACAGAAAAATCACAAGAGTAAAGTGACATTTTCTGACATTACATTTCGTACTCAATACCTAATTCTAATGTAAAAGCGTTAGTTAAGCAAGATTCTCGTATTTAAAAAATCTGATGATAGGTTTTTTCAGAAAATTGGAAAAACCGTAAAATCACAAGAGTAAAGTGTCATTTTCTGACATTAGATTTCGTTCTAAATGCTTAATCCCTATGTAGAAACGATATTTAAGCAAGAATATCGTTCTTTGAAGAAAATCTAATGATTGGTTTTTACAGAAAGTTGAAAAAACCGAAAAATCACTAGAGTAAAGCGCCATTTTCTGACATTATATTTCGTACTCAATACCTAATTCTAATGTAAAATCGTTAGTTAAGCAAGATTCTCGTATTTGAAAAATCTGATGATAGGTTTTTTCAGAAAATTGGAAAAACCGTAAAATCACAAGAGTAAAGTGTCATTTTCTGACATTAGATTTCGTTCTAAATGCTTAATCCCTATGTAAAAACGTTATCTAAGCAAGAATATTGTGTCTTGAAGAAAATCTAATGATAGGTTTTTTCAGAAAATTGGAAAAACCGAAAAATCACAAGAGCAAAGTGCCATTTTCTGACATTACATTTCGTTCAACATGCTTAATCCCTATGTAAAAACGTCATCTAAGCAAGAATATCGGACTTTGAAGAAAATCTAATGATTGATACTTTCAGAAATTAGAAAAAACCGAAAAATCACTAGAGTAAAGCGCAATTTTCTGACGTTAGAATTCGTTCTAAATGCTTACTCCCTATGCAGAAACGTTATTTAAGCAAGAATATCGTACTTTGAAGAAAATCTAATGTTAGGATTTTTCAGAAAATTGAAAAAAACAGAAAAATCACAAGAGTAAAGTGCCATTTTCTGAAATTACATTTCGTACTCAATACCTAATTCTAATGTACAAGCGTTAGTTAAGCAAGATTCTCGTATTTTAAAAATCTGATGATAGGTTTTTTCAGATAATTGAAAAAACCGAAAATTCACAAGAGTAAAGTGCCATTTTCTGACATTAGATTTCGTTCTAAATGACCAATCCCTATGTAAAAACGTTATTTAAGCAGGAATATCGTACTTTGAAGTAAATCTAATGATAGGTTTTTTCAGAAAATTGAAAAAATCGAAAAATCACAAGAGTAAAGTGCCATTTTCTGTCATTAGATTTCGTTCTAAATGACCAATCCCTATGTAAAAACGTTATCTAAGCAGGAATATCGTACTTTGAAGTAAATCTAATGATAGGTTTTTTCAGAAAATTGAAAAAATCGAAAAATCACAAGAGTAAAGTGCCATTTTCTGTCATTAGATTTCGTTCTAAATGCCTAATCCCTATGTAAAAACGATATTTAAGCAAGAATATCGTACTTTGAAGAAAATCTAATGATTGGTTTTTACAGAAAGTTGAAAAAACCGAAAAATCACTAGAGTAAAGCGCAATTTTCTGACATTAGAATTCGTTCTAAATGCTTAATCCCTATGTAGAAACGTTATTTAAGCAAGAATATCGTACTTTGAAGAAAATCTAATGTTAGGATTTTTCAGAAAATTGAAAAAAACAGAAAAATCACAAGAGTAAAGTGACATTTTCTGACATTACATTTCGTACTCAATACCTAATTCTAATGTAAAAGCGTTAGTTAAGCAAGATTCTCGTATTTAAAAAATCTGATGATAGGTTTTTTCAGAAAATTGGAAAAACCGTAAAATCACAAGAGTAAAGTGTCATTTTCTGACATTAGATTTCGTTCTAAATGCTTAATCCCTATGTAGAAACGATATTTAAGCAAGAATATCGTACTTTGAAGAAAATCTAATGATTGGTTTTTACAGAAAGTTGAAAAAACCGAAAAATCACTAGAGTAAAGCGCCATTTTCTGACATTATATTTCGTACTCAATACCTAATTCTAATGTAAAATCGTTAGTTAAGCAAGATTCTCGTATTTGAAAAATCTGATGATAGGTTTTTTCAGAAAATTGGAAAAACCGTAAAATCACAAGAGTAAAGTGTCATTTTCTGACATTAGATTTCGTTCTAAATGCTTAATCCCTATGTAAAAACGTTATCTAAGCAAGAATATTGTGTCTTGAAGAAAATCTAATGATAGGTTTTTTCAGAAAATTGGAAAAACCGAAAAATCACAAGAGCAAAGTGCCATTTTCTGACATTACATTTCGTTCAACATGCTTAATCCCTATGTAAAAACGTCATCTAAGCAAGAATATCGGACTTTGAAGAAAATCTAATGATTGATACTTTCAGAAATTAGAAAAAACCGAAAAATCACTAGAGTAAAGCGCAATTTTCTGACGTTAGAATTCGTTCTAAATGCTTACTCCCTATGCAGAAACGTTATTTAAGCAAGAATATCGTACTTTGAAGAAAATCTAATGTTAGGATTTTTCAGAAAATTGAAAAAAACAGAAAAATCACAAGAGTAAAGTGCCATTTTCTGAAATTACATTTCGTACTCAATACCTAATTCTAATGTACAAGCGTTAGTTAAGCAAGATTCTCGTATTTTAAAAATCTGATGATAGGTTTTTTCAGATAATTGAAAAAACCGAAAATTCACAAGAGTAAAGTGCCATTTTCTGACATTAGATTTCGTTCTAAATGACCAATCCCTATGTAAAAACGTTATTTAAGCAGGAATATCGTACTTTGAAGTAAATCTAATGATAGGTTTTTTCAGAAAATTGAAAAAATCGAAAAATCACAAGAGTAAAGTGCCATTTTCTGTCATTAGATTTCGTTCTAAATGACCAATCCCTATGTAAAAACGTTATCTAAGCAGGAATATCGTACTTTGAAGTAAATCTAATGATAGGTTTTTTCAGAAAATTGAAAAAATCGAAAAATCACAAGAGTAAAGTGCCATTTTCTGTCATTAGATTTCGTTCTAAATGCCTAATCCCTATGTAAAAACGATATTTAAGCAAGAATATCGTACTTTGAAGAAAATCTAATGATTGGTTTTTACAGAAAGTTGAAAAAACCGAAAAATCACTAGAGTAAAGCGCAATTTTCTGACATTAGAATTCGTTCTAAATGCTTAATCCCTATGTAGAAACGTTATTTAAGCAAGAATATCGTACTTTGAAGAAAATCTAATGTTAGGATTTTTCAGAAAATTGAAAAAAACAGAAAAATCACAAGAGTAAAGTGACATTTTCTGACATTACATTTCGTACTCAATACCTAATTCTAATGTAAAAGCGTTAGTTAAGCAAGATTCTCGTATTTAAAAAATCTGATGATAGGTTTTTTCAGAAAATTGGAAAAACCGTAAAATCACAAGAGTAAAGTGTCATTTTCTGACATTAGATTTCGTTCTAAATGCTTAATCCCTATGTAGAAACGATATTTAAGCAAGAATATCGTACTTTGAAGAAAATCTAATGATTGGTTTTTACAGAAAGTTGAAAAAACCGAAAAATCACTAGAGTAAAGCGCCATTTTCTGACATTATATTTCGTACTCAATACCTAATTCTAATGTAAAATCGTTAGTTAAGCAAGATTCTCGTATTTGAAAAATCTGATGATAGGTTTTTTCAGAAAATTGGAAAAACCGTAAAATCACAAGAGTAAAGTGTCATTTTCTGACATTAGATTTCGTTCTAAATGCTTAATCCCTATGTAAAAACGTTATCTAAGCAAGAATATTGTGTCTTGAAGAAAATCTAATGATAGGTTTTTTCAGAAAATTGGAAAAACCGAAAAATCACAAGAGCAAAGTGCCATTTTCTGACATTACATTTCGTTCAACATGCTTAATCCCTATGTAAAAACGTCATCTAAGCAAGAATATCGGACTTTGAAGAAAATCTAATGATTGATACTTTCAGAAATTAGAAAAAACCGAAAAATCACTAGAGTAAAGCGCAATTTTCTGACGTTAGAATTCGTTCTAAATGCTTAATCCCTATGCAGAAACGTTATTTAAGCAAGAATATCGTACTTTGAAGAAAATCTAATGTTAGGATTTTTCAGAAAATTGAAAAAAACAGAAAAATCACAAGAGTAAAGTGCCATTTTCTGAAATTACATTTCGTACTCAATACCTAATTCTAATGTACAAGCGTTAGTTAAGCAAGATTCTCGTATTTTAAAAATCTGATGATAGGTTTTTTCAGATAATTGAAAAAACCGAAAATTCACAAGAGTAAAGTGCCATTTTCTGACATTAGATTTCGTTCTAAATGACCAATCCCTATGTAAAAACGTTATTTAAGCAGGAATATCGTACTTTGAAGTAAATCTAATGATAGGTTTTTTCAGAAAATTGGAAAAATCGAAAAATCACAAGAGTAAAGTGCCATTTTCTGTCCTTAGATTTCGTTCTAAATGACCAATAACTATGTAAAAACGTTATTTAAGCAGGAATATCGTACTTTGAAGTAAATCTAATGATAGGTTTTTTCAGAAAATTGAAAAAATCGAAAAATCACAAGAGTAAAGTGCCATTTTCTGTCATTAGATTTCGTTCTAAATGCCTAATCCCTATGTAGAAACGTTATTTAAGCAAGAATATCGTACTTTGAAGAAAATCTAATGTTAGGATTTTTCAGAAAATTGAAAAAAACAGAAAAATCACAAGAGTAAAGTGCCATTTTCTGACATTACATTTGGAACTCAATACCTAATTCTAATGTAAAAGCGTTAGTTAAGCAAGATTCTCGTATTTAAAAAATCTGATGATAGGTTTTTTCAGAAAATTGGAAAAACCGTAAAATCACAAGAGTAAAGTGTCATTTTCTGACATTAGATTTCGTTCTAAATGCTTAATCCCTATGTAGAAACGTTATTTAAGCAAGAATATCGTACTTTGAAGAAAATCTAATGATTGGTTTTTACAGAAAGTTGAAAAAACCGAAAAATCACTAGAGTAAAGCGCAATTTTCTGACGTTAGAATTCGTTCTAAATGCTTAATCCCTATGTAGAAACGTTATTTAAGCAAGAATATCGTACTTTGAAGAAAATCTAATGTTAGGATTTTTCAGAAAATTGAAAAAAACAGAAAAATCACAAGAGTAAAGTGACATTTTCTGACATTACATTTCGTACTCAATACCTAATTCTAATGTAAAAGCGTTAGTTAAGCAAGATTCTCGTATTTAAAAAATCTGATGATAGGTTTTTTCAGATAATTGAAAAAACCGAAAATTCACAAGAGTAAAGTGCCATTTTCTGACATTAGATTTCGTTCTAAATGACGAATCCCTATGTAAAAACGTTATTTAAGCAGGAATATCGTACTTTGAAGTAAATCTAATGATAAGTTTTTTCAGAAAATTGAAAAAATCGAAAAATCACAAGAGTAAAGTGCCATTTTCTGTCATTAGATTTCGTTCTAAATGCCTAATCCCTATGTAAAAACGATATTTAAGCAAGAATATCGTACTTTGAAGAAAATCTAATGATTGGTTTTTACAGAAAGTTGAAAAAACCGAAAAATCACTAGAGTAAAGCGCAATTTTCTGACGTTAGAATTCGTTCTAAATGCTGAATCCCTATGTAGAAACATTATTTAAGCAAGAATATCGTACTTTGAAGAAAATCTAATGTTAGGATTTTACAGAAAATTGAAAAAAACAGACAAATCACAAGAGTAAAGTGCCATTTTCTGACATTACATTTCGTACTCAATACCTAATTCTAATGTAAAAGCGTTAGTTAAGCAAGATTCTCGTATTTAAAAAATCTGATGATAGGTTTTTTCAGATAATTGAAAAAACCGAAAAATCACTAGAGTAAAGCGCAATTTTCTGACATTAGATTTCGTCCTAACTGCTCAATCCCTATGTAAAAACGTTATTTAAGCAGGAATATCGTACTTTGAAGAAAATCTAATGATAGGTTTTTTCAGAAAATTGAAAAAACCGAAAATTCACAAGAGTAAAGTGACATTTTCTGACATTACATTTCGTTCTAAAAACTTAATTCTAATGTAAAATTGTTATATAAGCAATATTGTCGTATTTAACAAATCTAATGATAGATTCTTTCAGAAAATTGAAAAAACCGAATAATCACAAGAGTAAAGTGCCATTTTCTGTCATTAGATTTCCTTCTAAATGCCTAATCCCTATGTAATAACGATATTTAAGCAAGAATATCGTACTTTGAAGAAAATCTAATGATTGGTTTTTACAGAAAGTTGAAAAAACCGAAAAATCACTAGAGTAAAGCGCCATTTTCTGACATCATATTTCGTACTCAATACCTAATTCTAATGTAAAATCGTTAGTTAAGCAAGATTCTCGTATTTGAAAAATCTGATGATAGGTTTTTTCAGAAAATTGGAAAAACCGTAAAATCACAAGAGTAAAGTGTCATTTTCTGACATTAGATTTCGTTCTAAATGCATAATCCCTATGTAAAAACGTCATTTAAGCAAGAATATCGGACTTTGAAGAAAATCAAATGATAGATTCTTTCAGAAAATTGAAAAAACCGAAAAATTACTAGAGTAAAGCGCCATTTTCTGACATTATATTTCGTACTCAATACCTAATTCTAATGTAAAATCGCTTGTTAAGCAAGATTCTCGTATTTAAAAAATCTGATGTTAGGTTTTTTCAGAAAATTGGAAAAACCGTAAAATCACAAGAGTAAAGTGTCATTTTCTGACATTAGATTTCGTTCTAAATGCTTAATCCCTATGTAAAAACGTTATCTAAGCAAGAATATTGTGTCTTGAAGAAAATCTAATGATAGGTTTTTTCAGAAAATTGGAAAAACCGAAAAATCACAAGAGCAAAGTGCCATTTTCTGACATTACATTTCGTTCAACATGCTTAATCCCTATGTAAAAACGTTATCTAAGCAAGAATATCGGACTTTGAAGAAAATCTAATGATTGATTCTTTCAGAAATTAGAAAAAACCGAAAAATCACTAGAGTAAAGCGCAATTTTCTGACGTTAGATTTCGTTCTAAATGCCTAATCCCTATGTAGAAACGTTATTTAAGCAAGAATATCGTACTTTGAAGAAAATCTAATGTTAGAATTTTTCAGAAATTTGAGAAAACCGAAAAATCACTAGAGTAAAGCGCCATCTTCTGACATTACATTTCGTTCTAAATACTTAATGCTAAGGTAAAATCGGTAGTTAAGCAAGATTCTCGTATTTAAAAATCTGATGACAGGTTTTTTCAGAAAATTGAAAAAACCGAAAAATCACAAGAGTAAAGTGCCATTTTCTGTCATTAGATTTCGTTCTAAATGCCTAATCCCTATGTAATAACGATATTTAAGCAAGAATATCGTACTTTGAAGAAAATCTAATGATTGGTTTTTACAGAAAGTTGAAAAAACCGAAAAATCACTAGAGTAAAGCGCCATTTTCTGACATTATATTTCGTACTCAATACCTAATTCTAATGTAAAATCGTTAGCTAAGCAAGATTCTCGTATTTGAAAAATCTGATGATAGGTTTTTTCAGAAAATTGGAAAAACCGTAAAATCACAAGAGTAAAGTGTCATTTTCTGACATTAGATTTCGTTCTAAATGCTTAATCCCTATGTAAAAACGTTATCTAAGCAAGAATATTGTGTCTTGAAGAAAATCTAATGATTGGTTTTTACAGAAAATTGAAAAAACCGAAAAATCACAGGTGTAAAGTGCCATTTTCTGACATTACATTTCGTTCTAAATGCTTAATCCCTATTTAAAAAAGTTATTTAAGCACGAATATCGTATTTTGAAGAAAATCTAATGATAGGATTTTTCAGAAAATTGAAAAAAACAGAAAAATAACAAGAGTAAAGTGCCATTTTCTGACATTACATTTCGTACTCAATAACTAATTCTAATGTAAAAGCGTTAGTTAAGCAAGATTCTCGTATTTTAAAAATCTGATGATAGGTTTTTTCAGAAAATTGGAAAAACCGTAAAATCACAAGAGTAAAGTGTCATTTTCTGACATTAGATTTCGTTCTAAATGCTTAATCCCTATGTAGAAACGTTATTTAAGCAAGAATATCGTACTTTGAAGAAAATCTAATGTTAGGATTTTTCAGAAAATTGAAAAAAACAGAAAAATCACAAGAGTAAAGTGACATTTTCTGACATTACATTTCGTACTCAATACCTAATTCTAATGTAAAAGCGTTAGTTAAGCAAGATTCTCGTATTTAAAAAATCTGATGATAGGTTTTTTCAGAAAATTGGAAAAACCGTAAAATCACAAGAGTAAAGTGTCATTTTCTGACATTAGATTTCGTTCTAAATGCTTAATCCCTATGTAGAAACGATATTTAAGCAAGAATATCGTACTTTGAAGAAAATCTAATGATTGGTTTTTACAGAAAGTTGAAAAAACCGAAAAATCACTAGAGTAAAGCGCCATTTTCTGACATTATATTTCGTACTCAATACCTAATTCGAATGTAAAATCGTTAGTTAAGCAAGATTCTCGTATTTGAAAAATCTGATGATAGGTTTTTTCAGAAAATTGGAAAAACCGTAAAATCACAAGAGTAAAGTGTCATTTTCTGACATTAGATTTCGTTCTAAATGCTTAATCCCTATGTAAAAACGTTATCTAAGCAAGAATATTGTGTCTTGAAGAAAATCTAATGATAGGTTTTTTCAGAAAATTGGAAAAACCGAAAAATCACAAGAGCAAAGTGCCATTTTCTGACATTACATTTCGTTCAACATGCTTAATCCCTATGTAAAAACGTCATCTAAGCAAGAATATCCGACTTTGAAGAAAATCTAATGATTGATACTTTCAGAAATTAGAAAAAACCGAAAAATCACTAGAGTAAAGCGCAATTTTCTGACGTTAGAATTCGTTCTAAATGCTTAATCCCTATGCAGAAACGTTATTTAAGCAAGAATATCGTACTTTGAAGAAAATCTAATGTTAGGATTTTTCAGAAAATTGAAAAAAACAGAAAAATCACAAGAGTAAAGTGCCATTTTCTGAAATTACATTTCGTACTCAATACCTAATTCTAATGTACAATCGTTAGTTAAGCAAGATTCTCGTATTTTAAAAATCTGATGATAGGTTTTTTCAGATAATTGAAAAAACCGAAAATTCACAAGAGTAAAGTGCCATTTTCTGACATTAGATTTCGTTCTAAATGACCAATCCCTATGTAAAAACGTTATTTAAGCAGGAATATCGTACTTTGAAGTAAATCTAATGATAGGTTTTTTCAGAAAATTGAAAAAATCGAAAAATCACAAGAGTAAAGTGCCATTTTCTGTCATTAGATTTCGTTCTAAATGACCAATCCCTATGTAGAAACGTTATCTAAGCAGGAATATCGTACTTTGAAGTAAATCTAATGATAAGTTTTTTCAGAAAATTGAAAAAATCGAAAAATCACAAGAGTAAAGTGCCATTTTCTGTCATTAGATTTCGTTCTAAATGCCTAATCCCTATGTAAAAACGATATTTAAGCAAGAATATCGTACGTTGAAGAAAATCTAATGATTGGTTTTTACAGAAAGTTGAAAAAACCGAAAAATCACTAGAGTAAAGCGCAATTTTCTGACGTTAGAATTCGTTCTAAATGCTGAATCCCTATGTAGAAACATTATTTAAGCAAGAATATCGTACTTTGAAGAAAATCTAATGTTAGGATTTTACAGAAAATTGAAAAAAACAGAAAAATCACAAGAGTAAAGTGCCATTTTCTGACATTACATTTCGTACTCAATACCTAATTCTAATGTAAAAGCGTTAGTTAAGCAAGATTCTCGTATTTAAAAAATCTGATGATAGGTTTTTTCAGATAATTGAAAAAACCGAAAAATCACTAGAGTAAAGCGCAATTTTCTGACATTAGATTTCGTCCTAACTGCTCAATCCCTATGTAAAAACGTTATTTAAGCAGGAATATCGTACTTTGAAGAAAATCTAATGATAGGTTTTTTCAGAAAATTGAAAAAACCGAAAATTCACAAGAGTAAAGTGACATTTTCTGACATTACATTTCGTTCTAAAAACTTAATTCTAATGTAAAATTGTTATATAAGCAATATTGTCGTATTTAACAAATCTGATGATAGGTTTTTTCAGATAATTGAAAAAACCGAAAATTCACAAGAGTAAAGTGCCATTTTCTGTCATTAGATTTCGTTCTAAATGCCTAATCCCTATGTAAAAACGATATTTAAGCAAGAATATCGTACTTTGAAGAAAATCTAATGATTGGTTTTTACAGAAAGTTGAAAAAACCGAAAAATCACTAGAGTAAAGCGCAATTTTCTGACGTTAGAATTCGTTCTAAATGCTTAATCCCTATGTAGAAACGTTATTTAAGCAAGAATATCGTACTTTGAAGAAAATCTAATGTTAGGATTTTTCAGAAAATTGAAAAAAACAGAAAAATCACAAGAGTAAAGTGACATTTTCTGACATTACATTTCGTACTCAATACCTAATTCTAATGTAAAAGCGTTAGTTAAGCAAGATTCTCGTATTTAAAAAATCTGATGATAGGTTTTTTCAGAAAATTGGAAAAACCGTAAAATCACAAGAGTAAAGTGTCATTTTCTGACATTAGATTTCGTTCTAAATGCTTAATCCCTATGTAGAAACGATATTTAAGCAAGAATATCGTACTTTGAAGAAAATCTAATGATTGGTTTTTACAGAAAGTTGAAAAAACCGAAAAATCACTAGAGTAAAGCGCCATTTTCTGACATCATATTTCGTACTCAATACCTAATTCTAATGTAAAATCGTTAGTTAAGCAAGATTCTCGTATTTGAAAAATCTGATGATAGGTTTTTTCAGAAAATTGGAAAAACCGTAAAATCACAAGAGTAAAGTGTCATTTTCTGACATTAGATTTCGTTCTAAATGCATAATCCCTATGTAAAAACGTCATTTAAGCAAGAATATCGGACTTTGAAGAAAATCAAATGATAGATTCTTTCAGAAAATTGAAAAAACCGAAAAATTACTAGAGTAAAGCGCCATTTTCTGACATTATATTTCGTACTCAATACCTAATTCTAATGTAAAATCGCTTGTTAAGCAAGATTCTCGTATTTAAAAAATCTGATGATAGGTTTTTTCAGAAAATTGGAAAAACCGTAAAATCACAAGAGTAAAGTGTCATTTTCTGACATTAGATTTCGTTCTAAATGCTTAATCCCTATGTAAAAACGTTATCTAAGCAAGAATATTGTGTCTTGAAGAAAATCTAATGATAGGTTTTTTCAGAAAATTGGAAAAACCGAAAAATCACAAGAGCAAAGTGCCATTTTCTGACATTACATTTCGTTCAACATGTTTAATCCCTATGTAAAAACGTTATCTAAGCAAGAATATCGGACTTTGAAGAAAATCTAATGATTGATTCTTTCAGAAATTAGAAAAAACCGAAAAATCACTAGAGTAAAGCGCAATTTTCTGACGTTAGATTTCGTTCTAAATGCCTAATCCCTATGTAGAAACGTTATTTAAGCAAGAATATCGTACTTTGAAGAAAATCTAATGTTAGGATTTTTCAGAAATTTGAGAAAACCGAAAAATCACTAGAGTAAAGCGCCATCTTCTGACATTACATTTCGTTCTAAATACTTAATGCTAAGGTAAAATCGGTAGTTAAGCAAGATTCTCGTATTTAAAAATCTGATGACAGGTTTTTTCAGAAAATTGAAAAAACCGAAAAATCACAAGAGTAAAGTGCCATTTTCTGTCATTAGATTTCGTTCTAAATGCCTAATCCCTATGTAATAACGATATTTAAGCAAGAATATCGTACTTTGAAGAAAATCTAATGATTGGTTTTTACAGAAAGTTGAAAAAACCGAAAAATCACTAGAGTAAAGCGCCATTTTCTGACATCATATTTCGTACTCAATACCTAATTCTAATGTAAAATCGTTAGTTAAGCAAGATTCTCGTATTTGAAAAATCTGATGATAGGTTTTTTCAGAAAATTGGAAAAACCGTAAGATCACAAGAGTAAAGTGTCATTTTCTGACATTAGATTTCGTTCTAAATGCATAATCCCTATGTAAAAACGTCATTTAAGCAAGAATATCGGACTTTGAAGAAAATCAAATGATAGATTCTTTCAGAAAATTGAAAAAACCGAAAAATTACTAGAGTAAAGCGCCATTTTCTGACATTATATTTCGTACTCAATACCTAATTCTAATGTAAAAACGCTTGTTAAGCAAGATTCTCGTATTTAAAAAATCTGATGTTAGGTTTTTTCAGAAAATTGGAAAAACCGTAAAATCACAAGAGTAAAGTGTCATTTTCTGACATTAGATTTCGTTCTAAATGCTTAATCCCTATGTAAAAACGTTATCTAAGCAAGAATATTGTGTCTTGAAGAAAATCTAATGATAGGTTTTTTCAGAAAATTGGAAAAACCGAAAAATCACAAGAGCAAAGTGCCATTTTCTGACATTACATTTCGTTCAACATGCTTAATCCCTATGTAAAAACGTTATCTAAGCAAGAATATCGGACTTTGAAGAAAATCTAATGATTGATTCTTTCAGAAATTAGAAAAAACCGAAAAATCACTAGAGTAAAGCGCAATTTTCTGACGTTAGATTTCGTTCTAAATGCCTAATCCCTATGTAGAAACGTTATTTAAGCAAGAATATCGTACTTTGAAGAAAATCTAATGTTAGAATTTTTCAGAAATTTGAGAAAACCGAAAAATCACTAGAGTAAAGCGCCATCTTCTGACATTACATTTCGTTCTAAATACTTAATGCTAAGGTAAAATCGGTAGTTAAGCAAGATTCTCGTATTTAAAAATCTGATGACAGGTTTTTTCAGAAAATTGAAAAAACCGAAAAATCACAAGAGTAAAGTGCCATTTTCTGTCATTAGATTTCGTTCTAAATGCCTAATCCCTATGTAATAACGATATTTAAGCAAGAATATCGTACTTTGAAGAAAATCTAATGATTGGTTTTTACAGAAAGTTGAAAAAACCGAAAAATCACTAGAGTAAAGCGCCATTTTCTGACATTATATTTCGTACTCAATACCTAATTCTAATGTAAAATCGTTAGCTAAGCAAGATTCTCGTATTTGAAAAATCTGATGATAGGTTTTTTCAGAAAATTGGAAAAACCGTAAAATCACAAGAGTAAAGTGTCATTTTCTGACATTAGATTTCGTTCTAAATGCTTAATCCCTATGTAAAAACGTTATCTAAGCAAGAATATTGTGTCTTGAAGAAAATCTAATGATTGGTTTTTACAGAAAATTGAAAAAACCGAAAAATCACAGGTGTAAAGTGCCATTTTCTGACATTACATTTCGTTCTAAATGCTTAATCCCTATTTAAAAAAGTTATTTAAGCACGAATATCGTATTTTGAAGAAAATCTAATGATAGGATTTTTCAGAAAATTGAAAAAAACAGAAAAATAACAAGAGTAAAGTGCCATTTTCTGACATTACATTTCGTACTCAATAACTAATTCTAATGTAAAAGCGTTAGTTAAGCAAGATTCTCGTATTTTAAAAATCTGATGATAGGTTTTTTCAGAAAATTGGAAAAACCGTAAAATCACAAGAGTAAAGTGTCATTTTCTGACATTAGATTTCGTTCTAAATGCTTAATCCCTATGTAGAAACGTTATTTAAGCAAGAATATCGTACTTTGAAGAAAATCTAATGTTAGGATTTTTCAGAAAATTGAAAAAAACAGAAAAATCACAAGAGTAAAGTGACATTTTCTGACATTACATTTCGTACTCAATACCTAATTCTAATGTAAAAGCGTTAGTTAAGCAAGATTCTCGTATTTAAAAAATCTGATGATAGGTTTTTTCAGAAAATTGGAAAAACCGTAAAATCACAAGAGTAAAGTGTCATTTTCTGACATTAGATTTCGTTCTAAATGCTTAATCCCTATGTAGAAACGATATTTAAGCAAGAATATCGTACTTTGAAGAAAATCTAATGATTGGTTTTTACAGAAAGTTGAAAAAACCGAAAAATCACTAGAGTAAAGCGCCATTTTCTGACATTATATTTCGTACTCAATACCTAATTCTAATGTAAAATCGTTAGTTAAGCAAGATTCTCGTATTTGAAAAATCTGATGATAGGTTTTTTCAGAAAATTGGAAAAACCGTAAAATCACAAGAGTAAAGTGTCATTTTCTGACATTAGATTTCGTTCTAAATGCTTAATCCCTATGTAAAAACGTTATCTAAGCAAGAATATTGTGTCTTGAAGAAAATCTAATGATAGGTTTTTTCAGAAAATTGGAAAAACCGAAAAATCACAAGAGCAAAGTGCCATTTTCTGACATTACATTTCGTTCAACATGCTTAATCCCTATGTAAAAACGTCATCTAAGCAAGAATATCGGACTTTGAAGAAAATCTAATGATTGATACTTTCAGAAATTAGAAAAAACCGAAAAATCACTAGAGTAAAGCGCAATTTTCTGACGTTAGAATTCGTTCTAAATGCTTAATCCCTATGCAGAAACGTTATTTAAGCAAGAATATCGTACTTTGAAGAAAATCTAATGTTAGGATTTTTCAGAAAATTGAAAAAAACAGAAAAATCACAAGAGTAAAGTGCCATTTTCTGAAATTACATTTCGTACTCAATACCTAATTCTAATGTACAAGCGTTAGTTAAGCAAGATTCTCGTATTTTAAAAATCTGATGATAGGTTTTTTCAGATAATTGAAAAAACCGAAAATTCACAAGAGTAAAGTGCCATTTTCTGACATTAGATTTCGTTCTAAATGACCAATCCCTATGTAAAAACGTTATTTAAGCAGGAATATCGTACTTTGAAGTAAATCTAATGATAGGTTTTTTCAGAAAATTGGAAAAATCGAAAAATCACAAGAGTAAAGTGCCATTTTCTGTCATTAGATTTCGTTCTAAATGACCAATCCCTATGTAAAAACGTTATTTAAGCAGGAATATCGTACTTTGAAGTAAATCTAATGATAGGTTTTTTCAGAAAATTGAAAAAATCGAAAAATCACAAGAGTAAAGTGCCATTTTCTGAAATTACATTTCGTACTCAATACCTAATTCTAATGTACAAGCGTTAGTTAAGCAAGATTCTCGTATTTTAAAAATCTGATGATAGGTTTTTTCAGATAATTGAAAAAACCGAAAATTCACAAGAGTAAAGTGCCATTTTCTGACATTAGATTTCGTTCTAAATGACCAATCCCTATGTAAAAACGATATTTAAGCAAGAATATCGTACTTTGAAGAAAATCTAATGATTGGTTTTTACAGAAAGTTGAAAAAACCGAAAAATCACTAGAGTAAAGCGCAATTTTCTGACGTTAGAATTCGTTCTAAATGCTTAATCCCTATGTAGAAACGTTATTTAAGCAAGAATATCGTACTTTGAAGAAAATCTAATGTTAGGATTTTTCAGAAAATTGAAAAAAACAGAAAAATCACAAGAGTAAAGTGCCATTTTCTGACATTACATTTGGTACTCAATACCTAATTCTAATGTAAAAGCGTTAGTTAAGCAAGATTCTCGTATTTAAAAAATCTGATGATAGGTTTTTTCAGAAAATTGGAAAAACCGTAAAATCACAAGAGTAAAGTGTCATTTTCTGACATTAGATTTCGTTCTAAATGCTTAATCCCTATGTAGAAACGTTATTTAAGCAAGAATATCGTACTTTGAAGAAAATCTAATGTTAGGATTTTTCAGAAAATTGAAAAAAACAGAAAAATCACAAGAGTAAAGTGACATTTTCTGACATTACATTTCGTACTCAATACCTAATTCTAATGTAAAAGCGTTAGTTAAGCAAGATTCTCGTATTTAAAAAATCTGATGATAGGTTTTTTCAGAAAATTGGAAAAACCGTAAAATCACAAGAGTAAAGTGACATTTTCTGACATTACATTTCGTTCTAAAAACTTAATTCTAATGTAAAATTGTTATATAAGCAATATTGTCGTATTTAACAAATCTGATGATAGGTTTTTTCAGATAATTGAAAAAACCGAAAATTCACAAGAGTAAAGTGCCATTTTCTGTCATTAGATTTCGTTCTAAATGCCTAATCCCTATGTAAAAACGATATTTAAGCAAGAATATCGTACTTTGAAGAAAATCTAATGATTGGTTTTTACAGAAAGTTGAAAAAACCGAAAAATCACTAGAGTAAAGCGCAATTTTCTGACGTTAGAATTCGTTCTAAATGCTTAATCCCTATGTAGAAACGTTATTTAAGCAAGAATATCGTACTTTGAAGAAAATCTAATGTTAGGATTTTTCAGAAAATTGAAAAAAACAGAAAAATCACAAGAGTAAAGTGACATTTTCTGACATTACATTTCGTACTCAATACCTAATTCTAATGTAAAAGCGTTAGTTAAGCAAGATTCTCGTATTTAAAAAATCTGATGATAGGTTTTTTCAGAAAATTGGAAAAACCGTAAAATCACAAGAGTAAAGTGTCATTTTCTGACATTAGATTTCGTTCTAAATGCTTAATCCCTATGTAGAAACGTTATTTAAGCAAGAATATCGTACTTTGAAGAAAATCTAATGTTAGGATTTTTCAGAAAATTGAAAAAAACAGAAAAATCACAAGAGTAAAGTGACATTTTCTGACATTACATTTCGTACTCAATACCTAATTCTAATGTAAAAGCGTTAGTTAAGCAAGATTCTCGTATTTAAAAAATCTGATGATAGGTTTTTTCAGAAAATTGGAAAAACCGTAAAATCACAAGAGTAAAGTGTCATTTTCTGACATTAGATTTCGTTCTAAATGCCTAATCCCTATGTAGAAACGATATTTAAGCAAGAATATCGTTCTTTGAAGAAAATCTAATGATTGGTTTTTACAGAAAGTTGAAAAAAACGAAAAATCACTAGAGTAAAGCGCCATTTTCTGACATTATATTTCGTACTCAATACCTAATTCTAATGTAAAATCGTTAGTTAAGCAAGATTCTCGTATTTGAAAAATCTGATGATAGGTTTTTTCAGAAAATTGGAAAAACCGTAAAATCACAAGAGTAAAGTGTCATTTTCTGACATTAGATTTCGTTCTAAATGCTTAATCCCTATGTAGAAACGTTATTTAAGCAAGAATATCGTACTTTGAAGAAAATCTAATGTTAGGATTTTACAGAAAATTGAAAAAAACAGAAAAATCGCAAGAGTAAAGTGCCATTTTCTGACATTATATTTCGTACTCAATACCTAATTCTAATGTAAAATCGTTAGTTAAGCAAGATTCTCGTATTTGAAAAATCTGATGATAGGTTTTTTCAGAAAATTGGAAAAACCGTAAAATCACAAGAGTAATGTGCCATTTTCTGACATTACATTTCGTTCTAAATGCTTAATCCCTATGTAAAAACGTTATCTAAGCAAGAATATTGTGTCTTGAAGAAAATCTAATGATAGGTTTTTTCAGAAAATTGGAAAAACCGAAAAATCACAAGAGCAAAGTGCCATTTTCTGACATTACATTTCGTTCAACATGCTTAATCCCTATGTAAAAACGTCATCTAAGCAAGAATATCGGACTTTGAAGAAAATCTAATGATTGATACTTTCAGAAATTAGAAAAAACCGAAAAATCACTAGAGTAAAGCGCAATTTTCTGACGTTAGAATTCGTTCTAAATGCTTAATCCCTATGCAGAAACGTTATTTAAGCAAGAATATCGTACTTTGAAGAAAATCTAATGTTAGGATTTTTCAGAAAATTGAAAAAAACAGAAAAATCACAAGAGTAAAGTGCCATTTTCTGAAATTACATTTCGTACTCAATACCTAATTCTAATGTACAAGCGTTAGTTAAGCAAGATTCTCGTATTTTAAAAATCTGATGATAGGTTTTTTCAGATAATTGAAAAAACCGAAAATTCACAAGAGTAAAGTGCCATTTTCTGACATTAGATTTCGTTCTAAATGACCAATCCCTATGTAAAAACGTTATTTAAGCAGGAATATCGTACTTTGAAGAAAATCTAATGATTGGTTTTTACAGAAAGTTGAAAAAACCGAAAAATCACTAGAGTAAAGCGCAATTTTCTGACATTAGAATTCGTTCTAAATGCTTAATCCCTATGTAGAAACGTTATTTAAGCAAGAATATCGTACTTTGAAGAAAATCTAATGTTAGGATTTTTCAGAAAATTGAAAAAAACAGAAAAATCACAAGAGTAAAGTGACATTTTCTGACATTACATTTCGTACTCAATACCTAATTCTAATGTAAAAGCGTTAGTTAAGCAAGATTCTCGTATTTAAAAAATCTGATGATAGGTTTTTTCAGAAAATTGGAAAAACCGTAAAATCACAAGAGTAAAGTGTCATTTTCTGACATTAGATTTCGTTCTAAATGCTTAAGCCCTATGTAGAAACGATATTTAAGCAAGAATATCGTACTTTGAAGAAAATCTAATGATTGGTTTTTACAGAAAGTTGAAAAAACCGAAAAATCACTAGAGTAAAGCGCCATTTTCTGACATTATATTTCGTACTCAATACCTAATTCTAATGTAAAATCGTTAGTTAAGCAAGATTCTCGTATTTGAAAAATCTGATGATAGGTTTTTTCAGAAAATTGGAAAAACCGTAAAATCACAAGAGTAAAGTGTCATTTTCTGACATTAGATTTCGTTCTAAATGCTTAATCCCTATGTAAAAACGTTATCTAAGCAAGAATATTGTGTCTTGAAGAAAATCTAATGATAGGTTTTTTCAGAAAATTGGAAAAACCGAAAAATCACAAGAGCAAAGTGCCATTTTCTGACATTACATTTCGTTCAACATGCTTAATCCCTATGTAAAAACGTCATCTAAGCAAGAATATCGGACTTTGAAGAAAATCTAATGATTGATACTTTCAGAAATTAGAAAAAACCGAAAAATCACTAGAGTAAAGCGCAATTTTCTGACGTTAGAATTCGTTCTAAATGCTTAATCCCTATGTAGAAACGTTATTTAAGCAAGAATATCGTACTTTGAAGAAAATCTAATGTTAGGATTTTTCAGAAAATTGAAAAAAACAGAAAAATCACAAGAGTAAAGTGCCATTTTCTGACATTACATTTGGTACTCAATACCTAATTCTAATGTAAAAGCGTTAGTTAAGCAAGATTCTCGTATTTAAAAAATCTGATGATAGGTTTTTTCAGAAAATTGGAAAAACCGTAAAATCACAAGAGTAAAGTGTCATTTTCTGACATTAGATTTCGTTCTAAATGCTTAATCCCTATGTAGAAACGTTATTTAAGCAAGAATATCGTACTTTGAAGAAAATCTAATGTTAGGATTTTTCAGAAAATTGAAAAAAACAGAAAAATCACAAGAGTAAAGTGACATTTTCTGACATTACATTTCGTACTCAATACCTAATTCTAATGTAAAAGCGTTAGTTAAGCAAGATTCTCGTATTTAAAAAATCTGATGATAGGTTTTTTCAGAAAATTGGAAAAACCGTAAAATCACAAGAGTAAAGTGTCATTTTCTGACATTAGATTTCGTTCTAAATGCCTAATCCCTATGTAGAAACGATATTTAAGCAAGAATATCGTTCTTTGAAGAAAATCTAATGATTGGTTTTTACAGAAAGTTGAAAAAAACGAAAAATCACTAGAGTAAAGCGCCATTTTCTGACATTATATTTCGTACTCAATACCTAATTCTAATGTAAAATCGTTAGTTAAGCAAGATTCTCGTATTTGAAAAATCTGATGATAGGTTTTTTCAGAAAATTGGAAAAACCGTAAAATCACAAGAGTAAAGTGTCATTTTCTGACATTAGATTTCGTTCTAAATGCTTAATCCCTATGTAGAAACGTTATTTAAGCAAGAATATCGTACTTTGAAGAAAATCTAATGTTAGGATTTTACAGAAAATTGAAAAAAACAGAAAAATCGCAAGAGTAAAGTGCCATTTTCTGACATTATATTTCGTACTCAATACCTAATTCTAATGTAAAATCGTTAGTTAAGCAAGATTCTCGTATTTGAAAAATCTGATGATAGGTTTTTTCAGAAAATTGGAAAAACCGTAAAATCACAAGAGTAATGTGCCATTTTCTGACATTACATTTCGTTCTAAATGCTTAATCCCTATGTAAAAACGTTATCTAAGCAAGAATATTGTGTCTTGAAGAAAATCTAATGATAGGTTTTTTCAGAAAATTGGAAAAACCGAAAAATCACAAGAGCAAAGTGCCATTTTCTGACATTACATTTCGTTCAACATGCTTAATCCCTATGTAAAAACGTCATCTAAGCAAGAATATCGGACTTTGAAGAAAATCTAATGATTGATACTTTCAGAAATTAGAAAAAACCGAAAAATCACTAGAGTAAAGCGCAATTTTCTGACGTTAGAATTCGTTCTAAATGCTTAATCCCTATGCAGAAACGTTATTTAAGCAAGAATATCGTACTTTGAAGAAAATCTAATGTTAGGATTTTTCAGAAAATTGAAAAAAACAGAAAAATCACAAGAGTAAAGTGCCATTTTCTGAAATTACATTTCGTACTCAATACCTAATTCTAATGTACAAGCGTTAGTTAAGCAAGATTCTCGTATTTTAAAAATCTGATGATAGGTTTTTTCAGATAATTGAAAAAACCGAAAATTCACAAGAGTAAAGTGCCATTTTCTGACATTAGATTTCGTTCTAAATGACCAATCCCTATGTAAAAACGTTATTTAAGCAGGAATATCGTACTTTGAAGAAAATCTAATGATTGGTTTTTACAGAAAGTTGAAAAAACCGAAAAATCACTAGAGTAAAGCGCAATTTTCTGACATTAGAATTCGTTCTAAATGCTTAATCCCTATGTAGAAACGTTATTTAAGCAAGAATATCGTACTTTGAAGAAAATCTAATGTTAGGATTTTTCAGAAAATTGAAAAAAACAGAAAAATCACAAGAGTAAAGTGACATTTTCTGACATTACATTTCGTACTCAATACCTAATTCTAATGTAAAAGCGTTAGTTAAGCAAGATTCTCGTATTTAAAAAATCTGATGATAGGTTTTTTCAGAAAATTGGAAAAACCGTAAAATCACAAGAGTAAAGTGTCATTTTCTGACATTAGATTTCGTTCTAAATGCTTAATCCCTATGTAGAAACGATATTTAAGCAAGAATATCGTACTTTGAAGAAAATCTAATGATTGGTTTTTACAGAAAGTTGAAAAAACCGAAAAATCACTAGAGTAAAGCGCCATTTTCTGACATTATATTTCGTACTCAATACCTAATTCTAATGTAAAATCGTTAGTTAAGCAAGATTCTCGTATTTGAAAAATCTGATGATAGGTTTTTTCAGAAAATTGGAAAAACCGTAAAATCACAAGAGTAAAGTGTCATTTTCTGACATTAGATTTCGTTCTAAATGCTTAATCCCTATGTAAAAACGTTATCTAAGCAAGAATATTGTGTCTTGAAGAAAATCTAATGATAGGTTTTTTCAGAAAATTGGAAAAACCGAAAAATCACAAGAGCAAAGTGCCATTTTCTGACATTACATTTCGTTCAACATGCTTAATCCCTATGTAAAAACGTCATCTAAGCAAGAATATCGGACTTTGAAGAAAATCTAATGATTGATACTTTCAGAAATTAGAAAAAACCGAAAAATCACTAGAGTAAAGCGCAATTTACTGACGTTAGAATTCGTTCTAAATGCTTAATCCCTATGCAGAAACGTTATCTAAGCAAGAATATCGTACTTTGAAGAAAATCTAATGTTAGGATTTTTCAGAAAATTGAAAAAAACAGAAAAATCACAAGAGTAAAGTGCCATTTTCTGAAATTACATTTCGTACTCAATACCTAATTCTAATGTACAAGCGTTAGTTAAGCAAGATTCTCGTATTTTAAAAATCTGATGATAGGTTTTTTCAGATAATTGAAAAAACCGAAAAATCACTAGAGTAAAGCGCAATTTTCTGACGTTAGAATTCGTTCTAAATGCTTAATCCCTATGCAGAAACGTTATTTAAGCAAGAATATCGTACTTTGAAGAAAATCTAATGTTAGGATTTTTCAGAAAATTGAAAAAAACAGAAAAATCACAAGAGTAAAGTGCCATTTTCTGAAATTACATTTCGTACTCAATACCTAATTCTAATGTACAAGCGTTAGTTAAGCAAGATTCTCGTATTTTAAAAATCTGATGATAGGTTTTTTCAGATAATTGAAAAAACCGAAAATTCACAAGAGTAAAGTGCCATTTTCTGACATTAGATTTCGTTCTAAATGACCAATCCCTATGTAAAAACGTTATTTAAGCAGGAATATCGTACTTTGAAGTAAATCTAATGATTGATACTTTCAGAAATTAGAAAAAACCGAAAAATCACTAGAGTAAAGCGCAATTTTCTGACGTTAGAATTCGTTCTAAATGCTTAATCCCTATGCAGAAACGTTATTTAAGCAAGAATATCGTACTTTGAAGAAAATCTAATGTTAGGATTTTTCAGAAAATTGAAAAAAACAGAAAAATCACAAGAGTAAAGTGCCATTTTCTGAAATTACATTTCGTACTCAATACCTAATTCTAATGTACAAGCGTTAGTTAAGCAAGATTCTCGTATTTTAAAAATCTGATGATAGGTTTTTTCAGATAATTGAAAAAACCGAAAATTCACAAGAGTAAAGTGCCATTTTCTGACATCAGATTTCGTTCTAAATGACCAATCCCTATGTAAAAACGTTATTTAAGCAGGAATATCGTACTTTGAAGTAAATCTAATGATAGGTTTTTTCAGAAAATTGGAAAAATCGAAAAATCACAAGAGTAAAGTGCCATTTTCTGTCATTAGATTTCGTTCTAAATGACCAATCCCTATGTAAAAACGTTATTTAAGCAGGAATATCGTACTTTGAAGTAAATCTAATGATAGGTTTTTTCAGAAAATTGAAAAAATCGAAAAATCACAAGAGTAAAGTGCCATTTTCTGTCATTAGATTTCGTTCTAAATGCCTAATCCCTATGTAAAAACGATATTTAAGCAAGAATATCGTACTTTGAAGAAAATCTAATGATTGGTTTTTACAGAAAGTTGAAAAAACCGAAAAATCACTAGAGTAAAGCGCAATTTTCTGACATTAGAATTCGTTCTAAATGCTTAATCCCTATGTAGAAACGTTATTTAAGCAAGAATATCGTACTTTGAAGAAAATCTAATGTTAGGATTTTTCAGAAAATTGAAAAAAACAGAAAAATCACAAGAGTAAAGTGCCATTTTCTGACATTACATTTGGTACTCAATACCTAATTCTAATGTAAAAGCGTTAGTTAAGCAAGATTCTCGTATTTAAAAAATCTGATGATAGGTTTTTTCAGAAAATTGGAAAAACCGTAAAATCACAAGAGTAAAGTGTCATTTTCTGACATTAGATTTCGTTCTAAATGCTTAATCCCTATGTAGAAACGTTATTTAAGCAAGAATATCGTACTTTGAAGAAAATCTAATGATTGGTTTTTACAGAAAGTTGAAAAAACCGAAAAATCACTAGAGTAAAGCGCAATTTTCTGACGTTAGAATTCGTTCTAAATGCTTAATCCCTATGTAGAAACGTTATTTAAGCAAGAATATCGTACTTTGAAGAAAATCTAATGTTAGGATTTTTCAGAAAATTGAAAAAAACAGAAAAATCACAAGAGTAAAGTGACATTTTCTGACATTACATTTCGTACTCAATACCTAATTCTAATGTAAAAGCGTTAGTTAAGCAAGATTCTCGTATTTAAAAAATCTGATGATAGGTTTTTTCAGAAAATTGGAAAAACCGTAAAATCACAAGAGTAAAGTGTCATTTTCTGACATTAGATTTCGTTCTAAATGCTTAATCCCTATGTAGAAACGATATTTAAGCAAGAATATCGTACTTTGAAGAAAATCTAATGATTGGTTTTTACAGAAAGTTGAAAAAACCGAAAAATCACTAGAGTAAAGCGCCATTTTCTGACATTATATTTCGTACTCAATACCTAATTCTAATGTAAAATCGTTAGTTAAGCAAGATTCTCGTATTTGAAAAATCTGATGATAGGTTTTTTCAGAAAATTGGAAAAACCGTAAAATCACAAGAGTAAAGTGTCATTTTCTGACATTAGATTTCGTTCTAAATGCTTAATCCCTATGTAAAAACGTTATCTAAGCAAGAATATTGTGTCTTGAAGAAAATCTAATGATAGGTTTTTTCAGAAAATTGGAAAAACCGAAAAATCACAAGAGCAAAGTGCCATTTTCTGACATTACATTTCGTTCAACATGCTTAATCCCTATGTAAAAACGTCATCTAAGCAAGAATATCGGACTTTGAAGAAAATCTAATGATTGATACTTTCAGAAATTAGAAAAAACCGAAAAATCACTAGAGTAAAGCGCAATTTTCTGACGTTAGAATTCGTTCTAAATGCTTAATCCCTATGCAGAAACGTTATTTAAGCAAGAATATCGTACTTTGAAGAAAATCTAATGTTAGGATTTTTCAGAAAATTGAAAAAAACAGAAAAATCACAAGAGTAAAGTGCCATTTTCTGAAATTACATTTCGTACACAATACCTAATTCTAATGTACAAGCGTTAGTTAAGCAAGATTCTCGTATTTTAAAAATCTGATGACAGGTTTTTTCAGAAAATTGAAAAAACCGAAAAATCACAGGAGTAAAGTGCCATTTTCTGACATTAGATTTCGTTCTAAATGCCTAATCCCTATGTAAAAACGTGATTTAAGCAGGAATATCGCACTTTGAAGAAAATCTAAGGATTGGTTTTTACAGAAAGTTGAAAAAACCGAAAAATCACTAGAGTAAAGCGCCATTTTCTGACATTATATTTCGTACTCAATACCTAATTCTAATGTAAAATCGTTAGTTAAGCAAGATTCTCGTATTTGAAAAATCTGATGATAGGTTTTTTCAGAAAATTGGAAAATCCGTAAAATCACAAGAGTAAAGTGTCATTTTCTGACATTCGATTTCGTTCTAAATGCTTAATCCCTATGTAAAAGCGTTATCTAAGCAAGAATATTGTGTCTTGAAGAAAATCTAATGCTAGGTTTTTTCAGAAAATTGGAAAAACCGAAAAATCACAAGAGCAAAGTGCCATTTTCTGACATTACATTTCGTTCAACATGCTTAATCCCTATGTAAAAACGTCATCTAAGCAAGAATATCGGACTTTGAAGAAAATCTAATGATTGATACTTTCAGAAATTAGAAAAAACCGAAAAATCACTAGAGTAAAGCGCAATTTTCTGACGTTAGAATTCGTTCTAAATGCTTAATCCCTATGTAGAAACGTTATTTAAGCAAGAATATCGTACTTTGAAGAAAATCTAATGTTAGGATTTTTCAGAAAATTGAAAAAAACAGAAAAATCACAAGAGTAAAGTGCCATTTTCTGACATTACATTTGGTACTCAATACCTAATTCTAATGTACAAGCGTTAGTTAAGCAAGATTCTCGTATTTTAAAAATCTGATGATAGGTTTTTTCAGATAATTGAAAAAACCGAAAATTCACAAGAGTAAAGTGCCATTTTCTGACATTAGATTTCGTTCTAAATGACCAATCCCTATGTAAAAACGTTATTTAAGCAGGAATATCGTACTTTGAAGAAAATCTAATGATTGGTTTTTACAGAAAGTTGAAAAAACCGAAAAATCACTAGAGTAAAGCGCAATTTTCTGACATTAGAATTCGTTCTAAATGCTTAATCCCTATGTAGAAACGTTATTTAAGCAAGAATATCGTACTTTGAAGAAAATCTAATGTTAGGATTTTTCAGAAAATTGAAAAAAACAGAAAAATCACAAGAGTAAAGTGACATTTTCTGACATTACATTTCGTACTCAATACCTAATTCTAATGTAAAAGCGTTAGTTAAGCAAGATTCTCGTATTTAAAAAATCTGATGATAGGTTTTTTCAGAAAATTGGAAAAACCGTAAAATCACAAGAGTAAAGTGTCATTTTCTGACATTAGATTTCGTTCTAAATGCTTAAGCCCTATGTAGAAACGATATTTAAGCAAGAATATCGTACTTTGAAGAAAATCTAATGATTGGTTTTTACAGAAAGTTGAAAAAACCGAAAAATCACTAGAGTAAAGCGCCATTTTCTGACATTATATTTCGTACTCAATACCTAATTCTAATGTAAAATCGTTAGTTAAGCAAGATTCTCGTATTTGAAAAATCTGATGATAGGTTTTTTCAGAAAATTGGAAAAACCGTAAAATCACAAGAGTAAAGTGTCATTTTCTGACATTAGATTTCGTTCTAAATGCTTAATCCCTATGTAAAAACGTTATCTAAGCAAGAATATTGTGTCTTGAAGAAAATCTAATGATAGGTTTTTTCAGAAAATTGGAAAAACCGAAAAATCACAAGAGCAAAGTGCCATTTTCTGACATTACATTTCGTTCAACATGCTTAATCCCTATGTAAAAACGTCATCTAAGCAAGAATATCGGACTTTGAAGAAAATCTAATGATTGATACTTTCAGAAATTAGAAAAAACCGAAAAATCACTAGAGTAAAGCGCAATTTTCTGACGTTAGAATTCGTTCTAAATGCTTAATCCCTATGTAGAAACGTTATTTAAGCAAGAATATCGTACTTTGAAGAAAATCTAATGTTAGGATTTTTCAGAAAATTGAAAAAAACAGAAAAATCACAAGAGTAAAGTGCCATTTTCTGACATTACATTTGGTACTCAATACCTAATTCTAATGTAAAAGCGTTAGTTAAGCAAGATTCTCGTATTTAAAAAATCTGATGATAGGTTTTTTCAGAAAATTGGAAAAACCGTAAAATCACAAGAGTAAAGTGTCATTTTCTCACATTAGATTTCGTTCTAAATGCTTAATCCCTATGTAGAAACGTTATTTAAGCAAGAATATCGTACTTTGAAGAAAATCTAATGTTAGGATTTTTCAGAAAATTGAAAAAAACAGAAAAATCACAAGAGTAAAGTGACATTTTCTGACATTACATTTCGTACTCAATACCTAATTCTAATGTAAAAGCGTTAGTTAAGCAAGATTCTCGTATTTAAAAAATCTGATGATAGGTTTTTTCAGAAAATTGGAAAAACCGTAAAATCACAAGAGTAAAGTGTCATTTTCTGACATTAGATTTCGTTCTAAATGCCTAATCCCTATGTAGAAACGATATTTAAGCAAGAATATCGTTCTTTGAAGAAAATCTAATGATTGGTTTTTACAGAAAGTTGAAAAAAACGAAAAATCACTAGAGTAAAGCGCCATTTTCTGACATTATATTTCGTACTCAATACCTAATTCTAATGTAAAATCGTTAGTTAAGCAAGATTCTCGTATTTGAAAAATCTGATGATAGGTTTTTTCAGAAAATTGGAAAAACCGTAAAATCACAAGAGTAAAGTGTCATTTTCTGACATTAGATTTCGTTCTAAATGCTTAATCCCTATGTAGAAACGTTATTTAAGCAAGAATATCGTACTTTGAAGAAAATCTAATGTTAGGATTTTACAGAAAATTGAAAAAAACAGAAAAATCGCAAGAGTAAAGTGCCATTTTCTGACATTATATTTCGTACTCAATACCTAATTCTAATGTAAAATCGTTAGTTAAGCAAGATTCTCGTATTTGAAAAATCTGATGATAGGTTTTTTCAGAAAATTGGAAAAACCGTAAAATCACAAGAGTAATGTGCCATTTTCTGACATTACATTTCGTTCTAAATGCTTAATCCCTATGTAAAAACGTTATCTAAGCAAGAATATTGTGTCTTGAAGAAAATCTAATGATAGGTTTTTTCAGAAAATTGGAAAAACCGAAAAATCACAAGAGCAAAGTGCCATTTTCTGACATTACATTTCGTTCAACATGCTTAATCCCTATGTAAAAACGTCATCTAAGCAAGAATATCGGACTTTGAAGAAAATCTAATGATTGATACTTTCAGAAATTAGAAAAAACCGAAAAATCACTAGAGTAAAGCGCAATTTTCTGACGTTAGAATTCGTTCTAAATGCTTAATCCCTATGCAGAAACGTTATTTAAGCAAGAATATCGTACTTTGAAGAAAATCTAATGTTAGGATTTTTCAGAAAATTGAAAAAAACAGAAAAATCACAAGAGTAAAGTGCCATTTTCTGAAATTACATTTCGTACTCAATACCTAATTCTAATGTACAAGCGTTAGTTAAGCAAGATTCTCGTATTTTAAAAATCTGATGATAGGTTTTTTCAGATAATTGAAAAAACCGAAAATTCACAAGAGTAAAGTGCCATTTTCTGACATTAGATTTCGTTCTAAATGACCAATCCCTATGTAAAAACGTTATTTAAGCAGGAATATCGTACTTTGAAGAAAATCTAATGATTGGTTTTTACAGAAAGTTGAAAAAACCGAAAAATCACTAGAGTAAAGCGCAATTTTCTGACATTAGAATTCGTTCTAAATGCTTAATCCCTATGTAGAAACGTTATTTAAGCAAGAATATCGTACTTTGAAGAAAATCTAATGTTAGGATTTTTCAGAAAATTGAAAAAAACAGAAAAATCACAAGAGTAAAGTGACATTTTCTGACATTACATTTCGTACTCAATACCTAATTCTAATGTAAAAGCGTTAGTTAAGCAAGATTCTCGTATTTAAAAAATCTGATGATAGGTTTTTTCAGAAAATTGGAAAAACCGTAAAATCACAAGAGTAAAGTGTCATTTTCTGACATTAGATTTCGTTCTAAATGCTTAAGCCCTATGTAGAAACGATATTTAAGCAAGAATATCGTACTTTGAAGAAAATCTAATGATTGGTTTTTACAGAAAGTTGAAAAAACCGAAAAATCACTAGAGTAAAGCGCCATTTTCTGACATTATATTTCGTACTCAATACCTAATTCTAATGTAAAATCGTTAGTTAAGCAAGATTCTCGTATTTGAAAAATCTGATGATAGGTTTTTTCAGAAAATTGGAAAAACCGTAAAATCACAAGAGTAAAGTGTCATTTTCTGACATTAGATTTCGTTCTAAATGCTTAATCCCTATGTAAAAACGTTATCTAAGCAAGAATATTGTGTCTTGAAGAAAATCTAATGATAGGTTTTTTCAGAAAATTGGAAAAACCGAAAAATCACAAGAGCAAAGTGCCATTTTCTGACATTACATTTCGTTCAACATGCTTAATCCCTATGTAAAAACGTCATCTAAGCAAGAATATCGGACTTTGAAGAAAATCTAATGATTGATACTTTCAGAAATTAGAAAAAACCGAAAAATCACTAGAGTAAAGCGCAATTTTCTGACGTTAGAATTCGTTCTAAATGCTTAATCCCTATGCAGAAACGTTATTTAAGCAAGAATATCGTACTTTGAAGAAAATCTAATGTTAGGATTTTTCAGAAAATTGAAAAAAACAGAAAAATCACAAGAGTAAAGTGCCATTTTCTGAAATTACATTTCGTACTCAATACCTAATTCTAATGTACAAGCGTTAGTTAAGCAAGATTCTCGTATTTTAAAAATCTGATGATAGGTTTTTTCAGATAATTGAAAAAACCGAAAATTCACAAGAGTAAAGTGCCATTTTCTGACATTAGATTTCGTTCTAAATGACCAATCCCTATGTAAAAACGTTATTTAAGCAGGAATATCGTACTTTGAAGTAAATCTAATGATAGGTTTTTTCAGAAAATTGAAAAAATCGAAAAATCACAAGAGTAAAGTGCCATTTTCTGTCATTAGATTTCGTTCTAAATGACCAATCCCTATGTAAAAACGTTATCTAAGCAGGAATATCGTACTTTGAAGTAAATCTAATGATAGGTTTTTTCAGAAAATTGAAAAAATCGAAAAATCACAAGAGTAAAGTGCCATTTTCTGTCATTAGATTTCGTTCTAAATGCCTAATCCCTATGTAAAAACGATATTTAAGCAAGAATATCGTACTTTGAAGAAAATCTAATGATTGGTTTTTACAGAAAGTTGAAAAAACCGAAAAATCACTAGAGTAAAGCGCAATTTTCTGACATTAGAATTCGTTCTAAATGCTTAATCCCTATGTAGAAACGTTATTTAAGCAAGAATATCGTACTTTGAAGAAAATCTAATGTTAGGATTTTTCAGAAAATTGAAAAAAACAGAAAAATCACAAGAGTAAAGTGACATTTTCTGACATTACATTTCGTACTCAATACCTAATTCTAATGTAAAAGCGTTAGTTAAGCAAGATTCTCGTATTTAAAAAATCTGATGATAGGTTTTTTCAGAAAATTGGAAAAACCGTAAAATCACAAGAGTAAAGTGTCATTTTCTGACATTAGATTTCGTTCTAAATGCTTAATCCCTATGTAGAAACGATATTTAAGCAAGAATATCGTACTTTGAAGAAAATCTAATGATTGGTTTTTACAGAAAGTTGAAAAAACCGAAAAATCACTAGAGTAAAGCGCCATTTTCTGACATTATATTTCGTACTCAATACCTAATTCTAATGTAAAATCGTTAGTTAAGCAAGATTCTCGTATTTGAAAAATCTGATGATAGGTTTTTTCAGAAAATTGGAAAAACCGTAAAATCACAAGAGTAAAGTGTCATTTTCTGACATTAGATTTCGTTCTAAATGCTTAATCCCTATGTAAAAACGTTATCTAAGCAAGAATATTGTGTCTTGAAGAAAATCTAATGATAGGTTTTTTCAGAAAATTGGAAAAACCGAAAAATCACAAGAGCAAAGTGCCATTTTCTGACATTACATTTCGTTCAACATGCTTAATCCCTATGTAAAAACGTCATCTAAGCAAGAATATCGGACTTTGAAGAAAATCTAATGATTGATACTTTCAGAAATTAGAAAAAACCGAAAAATCACTAGAGTAAAGCGCAATTTACTGACGTTAGAATTCGTTCTAAATGCTTAATCCCTATGCAGAAACGTTATCTAAGCAAGAATATCGTACTTTGAAGAAAATCTAATGTTAGGATTTTTCAGAAAATTGAAAAAAACAGAAAAATCACAAGAGTAAAGTGCCATTTTCTGAAATTACATTTCGTACTCAATACCTAATTCTAATGTACAAGCGTTAGTTAAGCAAGATTCTCGTATTTTAAAAATCTGATGATAGGTTTTTTCAGATAATTGAAAAAACCGAAAAATCACTAGAGTAAAGCGCAATTTTCTGACGTTAGAATTCGTTCTAAATGCTTAATCCCTATGCAGAAACGTTATTTAAGCAAGAATATCGTACTTTGAAGAAAATCTAATGTTAGGATTTTTCAGAAAATTGAAAAAAACAGAAAAATCACAAGAGTAAAGTGCCATTTTCTGAAATTACATTTCGTACTCAATACCTAATTCTAATGTACAAGCGTTAGTTAAGCAAGATTCTCGTATTTTAAAAATCTGATGATAGGTTTTTTCAGATAATTGAAAAAACCGAAAATTCACAAGAGTAAAGTGCCATTTTCTGACATTAGATTTCGTTCTAAATGACCAATCCCTATGTAAAAACGTTATTTAAGCAGGAATATCGTACTTTGAAGTAAATCTAATGATTGATACTTTCAGAAATTAGAAAAAACCGAAAAATCACTAGAGTAAAGCGCAATTTTCTGACGTTAGAATTCGTTCTAAATGCTTAATCCCTATGCAGAAACGTTATTTAAGCAAGAATATCGTACTTTGAAGAAAATCTAATGTTAGGATTTTTCAGAAAATTGAAAAAAACAGAAAAATCACAAGAGTAAAGTGCCATTTTCTGAAATTACATTTCGTACTCAATACCTAATTCTAATGTACAAGCGTTAGTTAAGCAAGATTCTCGTATTTTAAAAATCTGATGATAGGTTTTTTCAGATAATTGAAAAAACCGAAAATTCACAAGAGTAAAGTGCCATTTTCTGACATCAGATTTCGTTCTAAATGACCAATCCCTATGTAAAAACGTTATTTAAGCAGGAATATCGTACTTTGAAGTAAATCTAATGATAGGTTTTTTCAGAAAATTGGAAAAATCGAAAAATCACAAGAGTAAAGTGCCATTTTCTGTCATTAGATTTCGTTCTAAATGACCAATCCCTATGTAAAAACGTTATTTAAGCAGGAATATCGTACTTTGAAGTAAATCTAATGATAGGTTTTTTCAGAAAATTGAAAAAATCGAAAAATCACAAGAGTAAAGTGCCATTTTCTGTCATTAGATTTCGTTCTAAATGCCTAATCCCTATGTAAAAACGATATTTAAGCAAGAATATCGTACTTTGAAGAAAATCTAATGATTGGTTTTTACAGAAAGTTGAAAAAACCGGAAAATCACTAGAGTAAAGCGCAATTTTCTGACATTAGAATTCGTTCTAAATGCTTAATCCCTATGTAGAAACGTTATTTAAGCAAGAATATCGTACTTTGAAGAAAATCTAATGTTAGGATTTTTCAGAAAATTGAAAAAAACAGAAAAATCACAAGAGTAAAGTGCCATTTTCTGACATTACATTTGGTACTCAATACCTAATTCTAATGTAAAAGCGTTAGTTAAGCAAGATTCTCGTATTTAAAAAATCTGATGATAGGTTTTTTCAGAAAATTGGAAAAACCGTAAAATCACAAGAGTAAAGTGTCATTTTCTGACATTAGATTTCGTTCTAAATGCTTAATCCCTATGTAGAAACGTTATTTAAGCAAGAATATCGTACTTTGAAGAAAATCTAATGATTGGTTTTTACAGAAAGTTGAAAAAACCGAAAAATCACTAGAGTAAAGCGCAATTTTCTGACGTTAGAATTCGTTCTAAATGCTTAATCCCTATGTAGAAACGTTATTTAAGCAAGAATATCGTACTTTGAAGAAAATCTAATGTTAGGATTTTTCAGAAAATTGAAAAAAACAGAAAAATCACAAGAGTAAAGTGACATTTTCTGACATTACATTTCGTACTCAATACCTAATTCTAATGTAAAAGCGTTAGTTAAGCAAGATTCTCGTATTTAAAAAATCTGATGATAGGTTTTTTCAGAAAATTGGAAAAACCGTAAAATCACAAGAGTAAAGTGTCATTTTCTGACATTAGATTTCGTTCTAAATGCTTAATCCCTATGTAGAAACGATATTTAAGCAAGAATATCGTACTTTGAAGAAAATCTAATGATTGGTTTTTACAGAAAGTTGAAAAAACCGAAAAATCACTAGAGTAAAGCGCCATTTTCTGACATTATATTTCGTACTCAATACCTAATTCTAATGTAAAATCGTTAGTTAAGCAAGATTCTCGTATTTGAAAAATCTGATGATAGGTTTTTTCAGAAAATTGGAAAAACCGTAAAATCACAAGAGTAAAGTGTCATTTTCTGACATTAGATTTCGTTCTAAATGCTTAATCCCTATGTAAAAACGTTATCTAAGCAAGAATATTGTGTCTTGAAGAAAATCTAATGATAGGTTTTTTCAGAAAATTGGAAAAACCGAAAAATCACAAGAGCAAAGTGCCATTTTCTGACATTACATTTCGTTCAACATGCTTAATCCCTATGTAAAAACGTCATCTAAGCAAGAATATCGGACTTTGAAGAAAATCTAATGATTGATACTTTCAGAAATTAGAAAAAACCGAAAAATCACTAGAGTAAAGCGCAATTTTCTGACGTTAGAATTCGTTCTAAATGCTTAATCCCTATGCAGAAACGTTATTTAAGCAAGAATATCGTACTTTGAAGAAAATCTAATGTTAGGATTTTTCAGAAAATTGAAAAAAACAGAAAAATCACAAGAGTAAAGTGCCATTTTCTGAAATTACATTTCGTACACAATACCTAATTCTAATGTACAAGCGTTAGTTAAGCAAGATTCTCGTATTTTAAAAATCTGATGACAGGTTTTTTCAGAAAATTGAAAAAACCGAAAAATCACAGGAGTAAAGTGCCATTTTCTGACATTAGATTTCGTTCTAAATGCCTAATCCCTATGTAAAAACGTGATTTAAGCAGGAATATCGCACTTTGAAGAAAATCTAAGGATTGGTTTTTACAGAAAGTTGAAAAAACCGAAAAATCACTAGAGTAAAGCGCCATTTTCTGACATTATATTTCGTACTCAATACCTAATTCTAATGTAAAATCGTTAGTTAAGCAAGATTCTCGTATTTGAAAAATCTGATGATAGGTTTTTTCAGAAAATTGGAAAATCCGTAAAATCACAAGAGTAAAGTGTCATTTTCTGACATTCGATTTCGTTCTAAATGCTTAATCCCTATGTAAAAGCGTTATCTAAGCAAGAATATTGTGTCTTGAAGAAAATCTAATGCTAGGTTTTTTCAGAAAATTGGAAAAACCGAAAAATCACAAGAGCAAAGTGCCATTTTCTGACATTACATTTCGTTCTACAAGCTTAATCCCTATGTAAAAACGTTATCTAAGCAAGAATATCGGACTTTGAAGAAAATCTAATGATTGATTCTTTCAGAAATTAGAAAAAACCGAAAAATCACTAGAGTAAAGCGCAATTTTCTGACATTAGAATTCGTTCTAAATGCTTAATCCCTATGTAGAAACGTTAATTAAGCAAGAATATCGTACTTTGAAGGAAATCTAATGATAGGTTTTTTCACAAAATTGAGAAAACCGAAAAATCACAAGAGTAAAGTGCCATTTTCTGTCATTAGATTTCGTTCTAAATGCCTAATCCCTATGTAAAAACGATATATAAGCAAGAATAGCGTACTTTGAAGAAAATCTAAGGATTGGTTTTTACAGAAAGTTGAAAAAACCGAAAAATCACTAGAGTAAAGCGCCATTTTCTGACATTATATTTCGTACTCAATACCTAATTCTAATGTAAAATCGTTAGTTAAGCAAGATTCTCGTATTTGAAAAATCTGATGATAGGTTTTTTCAGAAAATTGGAAAATCCGTAAAATCACAAGAGTAAAGTGTCATTTTCTGACATTCGATTTCGTTCTAAATGCTTAATCCCTATGTAAAAGCGTTATCTAAGCAAGAATATTGTGTCTTGAAGAAAATCTAATGATAGGTTTTTTCAGAAAATTGGAAAAACCGAAAAATCACAAGAGCAAAGTGCCATTTTCTGACATTACATTTCGTTCTACAAGCTTAATCCCTATGTAAAAACGTTATCTAAGCAAGAATATCGGACTTTAAAGAAAATCTAATGATTGATTCTTTCAGAAATTAGAAAAAACCGAAAAATCACTAGAGTAAAGCGCAATTTTCTGACGTTAGAATTCGTTCTAACTGCATAATCCCTCTGTAGAAGCGTTATTTAAGCAAGAATATCGTACTTTGAAGAAAATCTAATGTTAGGATTTTTCAGAAAATTGAAATAAACAGAAAAATCACAAGAGTAAAGTGCCATTTTCTGTCATTAGATTTCGTTCTAAATGCCTAATCCCTATGTAAAAACGTGATTTAAGCAGGAATATCGCACTTTGAAGAAAATCTAATGATAGGTTTTTTCAGAAAATTGAAATAAACAGAAAAATCACAAGAGTAAAGCGCAATTTTCTGACGTTAGAATTCGTTCTAAATGCTTAACCCCTATGTAGAAACGTTAATTAAGCAAGAATATCGTACTTTGAAGGAAATCTAATGATAGGTTTTTTCAGAAAATTGAAAAAACCGAAAAATCACAAGAGTAAAGTGCCATTTTCTGTCATTAGATTTCGTTCTAAATTCCTAATCCCTATGTAAAAACGTTATCTAAGCAAGAATATCGGACTTTGAAGAAAATCTAATGATTGATTCTTTCAGAAATTAGAAAGAACCGAAAAATCACTAGAGTGAAGCGCAATTTTCTGACGTTAGAATTCGTTCTAAATGCTTAATCCCTATGTAGAAACGTTATTTAAGCAAGAATATCGTACTTTGAAGAAAATCTAATGTTAGGATTTTTCAGTAATTTGAGAAAACCGAAAAATCACTAGAGTAAAGCGCCATCTTCTGACATTACATTTCGTTCTAAATACTTAATGCTAAGGTAAAATCGGTAGTTAAGCAAGATTCTCGTATTTAAAAATCTGATGACAGGTTTTTTCAGAAAATTGAAAAAACCGAAATATCACAGGAGTAAAGTGCCATTTTCTGACATTAGATTTCGTTCTAAATGCATAATCCCTATGTAAAAACGTCATTTAAGCAAGAATATCGGACTTTGAAGAAAATCTAATGATTGATTCTTTCAGAAATTAGAAAAAACCGAAAAATCACTAGAGTAAAGCGCAATTTTCTGACATTAGAATTCGTTCTAAATGCTTAATCCCTATGTAGAAACGTTAATTAAGCAAGAATATCGTACTTTGAAGGAAATCTAATGATAGGTTTTTTCACAAAATTGAAAAAACCGAAAAATCACAAGAGTAAAGTGCCATTTTCTGTCATTAGATTTCGTTCTAAATGCCTAATCCCTATGTAAAAACGATATTTAAGCAAGAATAGCGTACTTTGAAGAAAATCTAAGGATTGGTTTTTACAGAAAGTTGAAAAAACCGAAAAATCACTAGAGTAAAGCGCCATTTTCTGACATTATATTTCGTACTCAATACCTAATTCTAATGTAAAATCGTTAGTTAAGCAAGATTCTCGTATTTGAAAAATCTGATGATAGGTTTTTTCAGAAAATTGGAAAATCCGTAAAATCACAAGAGTAAAGTGTCATTTTCTGACATTCGATTTCGTTCTAAATGCTTAATCCCTATGTAAAAGCGTTATCTAAGCAAGAATATTGTGTCTTGAAGAAAATCTAATGCTAGGTTTTTTCAGAAAATTGGAAAAACCGAAAAATCACAAGAGCAAAGTGCCATTTTCTGACATTACATTTCGTTCTACAAGCTTAATCCCTATGTAAAAACGTTATCTAAGCAAGAATATCGGACTTTGAAGAAAATCTAATGATTGATTCTTTCAGAAATTAGAAAAAACCGAAAGATCACTAGAGTAAAGCGCAATTTTCTGACGTTAGAATTCGTTCTAAATGCATAATCCCTATGTAGAAGCGTTATTTAAGCAAGAATATCGTACTTTGAAGAAAATCTAATGTTAGGATTTTTCAGAAAATTGAAATAAACAGAAAAATCACAAGAGTAAAGTGCCATTTTCTGTCATTAGATTACGTTCTAAATGCCTAATCCCTATGTAAAAACGATATATAAGCAAGAATAGCGTACTTTGAAGAAAATCTAAGGATTGGTTTTTACAGAAAGTTGAAAAAACCGAAAAATCACTAGAGTAAAGCGCCATCTTCTGACATTACATTTCGTTCTAAATACTTAATGCTAAGGTAAAATCGGTAGTTAAGCAAGATTCTCGTATTTAAAAATCTGATGACAGGTTTTTTCAGAAAATTGAAAAAACCGAAATATCACAGGAGTAAAGTGCCATTTTCTGACATTAGATTTCGTTCTAAATGCATAATCCCTATGTAAAAACGTCATTTAAGCAAGAATATCGGACTTTGAAGAAAATCTAATGATTGATTCTTTCAGAAATTAGAAAAAACCGAAAAATCACTAGAGTAAAGCGCAATTTTCTGACATTAGAATTCGTTCTAAATGCTTAATCCCTATGTAGAAACGTTAATTAAGCAAGAATATCGTACTTTGAAGGAAATCTAATGATAGGTTTTTTCACAAAATTGAAAAAACCGAAAAATCACAAGAGTAAAGTGCCATTTTCTGTCATTAGATTTCGTTCTAAATGCCTAATCCCTATGTAAAAACGATATATAAGCAAGAATAGCGTACTTTGAAGAAAATCTAAGGATTGGTTTTTACAGAAAGTTGAAAAAACCGAAAAATCACTAGAGTAAAGCGCCATTTTCTGACATTATATTTCGTACTCAATACCTAATTCTAATGTAAAATCGTTAGTTAAGCAAGATTCTCGTATTTGAAAAATCTGATGATAGGTTTTTTCAGAAAATTGGAAAATCCGTAAAATCACAAGAGTAAAGTGTCATTTTCTGACATTCGATTTCGTTCTAAATGCTTAATCCCTATGTAAAAGCGTTATCTAAGCAAGAATATTGTGTCTTGAAGAAAATCTAATGCTAGGTTTTTTCAGAAAATTGGAAAAACCGAAAAATCACAAGAGCAAAGTGCCATTTTCTGACATTACATTTCGTTCTACAAGCTTAATCCCTATGTAAAAACGTTATCTAAGCAAGAATATCGGACTTTAAAGAAAATCTAATGATTGATTCTTTCAGAAATTAGAAAAAACCGAAAAATCACTAGAGTAAAGCGCAATTTTCTGACGTTAGAATTCGTTCTAACTGCATAATCCCTATGTAGAAGCGTTATTTAAGCAAGAATATCGTACTTTGAAGAAAATCTAATGTTAGGATTTTTCAGAAAATTGAAATAAACAGAAAAATCACAAGAGTAAAGTGCCATTTTCTGTCATTAGATTTCGTTCTAAATGCCTAATCCCTATGTAAAAACGTGATTTAAGCAGGAATATCGCACTTTGAAGAAAATCTAATGATAGGTTTTTTCAGAAAATTGAAATAAACAGAAAAATCACAAGAGTAAAGCGCAATTTTCTGACGTTAGAATTCGTTCTAAATGCTTAACCCCTATGTAGAAACGTTAATTAAGCAAGAATATCGTACTTTGAAGGAAATCTAATGATAGGTTTTTTCAGAAAATTGAAAAAACCGAAAAATCACAAGAGTAAAGTGCCATTTTCTGTCATTAGATTTCGTTCTAAATTCCTAATCCCTATGTAAAAACGTTATCTAAGCAAGAATATCGGACTTTGAAGAAAATCTAATGATTGATTCTTTCAGAAATTAGAAAAAACCGAAAAATCACTAGAGTGAAGCGCAATTTTCTGACGTTAGAATTCGTTCTTAATGCTTAATCCCTATGTAGAAACGTTATTTAAGCAAGAATATCGTACTTTGAAGAAAATCTAATGTTAGGATTTTTCAGTAATTTGAGAAAACCGAAAAATCACTAGAGTAAAGCGCCATCTTCTGACATTACATTTCGTTCTAAATACTTAATGCTAAGGTAAAATCGGTAGTTAAGCAAGATTCTCGTATTTAAAAATCTGATGACAGGTTTTTTCAGAAAATTGAAAAAACCGAAATATCACAGGAGTAAAGTGCCATTTTCTGACATTAGATTTCGTTCTAAATGCATAATCCCTATGTAAAAACGTCATTTAAGCAAGAATATCGGACTTTGAAGAAAATCTAATGATTGATTCTTTCAGAAATTAGAAAAAACCGAAAAATCACTAGAGTAAAGCGCAATTTTCTGACATTAGAATTCGTTCTAAATGCTTAATCCCTATGTAGAAACGTTAATTAAGCAAGAATATCGTACTTTGAAGGAAATCTAATGATAGGTTTTTTCACAAAATTGAAAAAACCGAAAAATCACAAGAGTAAAGTGCCATTTTCTGTCATTAGATTTCGTTCTAAATGCCTAATCCCTATGTAAAAACGATATTTAAGCAAGAATAGCGTACTTTGAAGAAAATCTAAGGATTGGTTTTTACAGAAAGTTGAAAAAACCGAAAAATCACTAGAGTAAAGCGCCATTTTCTGACATTATATTTCGTACTCAATACCTAATTCTAATGTAAAATCGTTAGTTAAGCAAGATTCTCGTATTTGAAAAATCTGATGATAGGTTTTTTCAGAAAATTGGAAAATCCGTAAAATCACAAGAGTAAAGTGTCATTTTCTGACATTCGATTTCGTTCTAAATGCTTAATCCCTATGTAAAAGCGTTATCTAAGCAAGAATATTGTGTCTTGAAGAAAATCTAATGCTAGGTTTTTTCAGAAAATTGGAAAAACCGAAAAATCACAAGAGCAAAGTGCCATTTTCTGACATTACATTTCGTTCTACAAGCTTAATCCCTATGTAAAAACGTTATCTAAGCAAGAATATCGGACTTTGAAGAAAATCTAATGATTGATACTTTCAGAAATTAGAAAAAACCGAAAGATCACTAGAGTAAAGCGCAATTTTCTGACGTTAGAATTCGTTCTAAATGCATAATCCCTATGTAGAAGCGTTATTTAAGCAAGAATATCGTACTTTGAAGAAAATCTAATGTTAGGATTTTTCAGAAAATTGAAATAAACAGAAAAATCACAAGAGTAAAGTGCCATTTTCTGTCATTAGATTTCGTTCTAAATGCCTAATCCCTATGTAAAAACGTGATTTAAGCAGGAATATCGCACTTTGAAGAAAATCTAATGATAGGTTTTTTCAGAAAATTGAAATAAACAGAAAAATCACAAGAGTAAAGCGCAATTTTCTGACGTTAGAATTCGTTCTAAATGCTTAACCCCTATGTAGAAACGTTAATTAAGCAAGAATATCGTACTTTGAAGGAAATCTAATGATAGGTTTTTTCAGAAAATTGAAAAAACCGAAAAATCACAAGAGTAAAGTGCCATTTTCTGTCATTAGATTTCGTTCTAAATGCCTAATCCCTATGTAAAAACGATATTTAAGCAAGAATAGCGTACTTTGAAGAAAATCTAATTATAGGTTTTTTCAGAGAATTGAAAAAACCGAAAAATCACAAGAGTAAAGTGCCATTTTCTGTCATTAGATTTCGTTCTAAATGCCTAATCCCTATGTAAAAACGATATTTAAGCAAGAATATCGTACTTTGAAGAAAATCTAATGATTGGTTTTTACAGAAAGTTGAAAAAACCGAAAAATCACTAGAGTAAAGCGCCATTTTCTGACATTATATTTCGTACTCAATACCTAATTCTAATGTAAAATCGTTAGTTAAGCAAGATTCTCGTATTTGAAAAATCTGATGATAGGTTTTTTCAGAAAATTGGAAAAAACCGAAAAATCACAAGAGTAATGTGCCATTTTCTGACATTACATTTCGTTCTAAATGCATAATCCCTATGTAAAAACGTTACTTAAGCACGAATATCGTATTTTGAAGAAAATCTAATGATAGGATTTTTCAGAAAATTGAAAAAAACAGAAAAATCACAAGAGTAAAGTGCCATTTTCTGACATTACATTTCGTACTCAATACCTAATTCTAATGTAAAAGCGTTAGTTAAGCAAGATTCTCGTATTTAAAAAATCTGATGATAGGTTTTTTCAGATAATTGAAAAAACCGAAAATTCACAAGAGTAAAGTGCCATTTTCTGACATTAGATTTCGTCCTAACTGCTCAATCCCTATGTAAAAACGTTATTTAAGCAGGAATATCGTACTTTGAAGAAAATCTAATGATAGGTTTTTTCAGAAAACTGAAAAAACCGAGAATTCACAAGAGTAAAGTGACATTTTCTGACATTACATTTCGTTCTAAAAACTTAATTCTAATGTAAAATTGTTATATAAGCAAGATTGTCGTATTTAAAAAATCTAATGATAGATTCTTTCAGAAAATTGAGAAAACCGAAAAATCACAAGAATAAAGTGCCATTTTCTGTCATTAGATTTCGTTTTAAATGCCTAATCCCTATGTAAAAACGATATTTAAGCAAGAATATCGTACTTTGAAGAAAATCTGATGATTGGTTTTTACAGAAAGTTGAAAAAACCGAAAAATCACTAGAGTAAAGCGCCATTTTCTGACATTATATTTCGTACTCAATACCTAATTCTAATGTAAAATCGTTAGTTAAGCAAGATTCTCGTATTTAAAAAATCTGATGATAGGTTTTTTCAGAAAATTGGAAAAACCGTAAAATCACAAGAGTAATGTGCCATTTTCTGACATTACATTTCGTTCTAAATGCTTAATCCCTATGTAAAAACGTTATTTAAGCACGAATATCGGACTTTGAAGAAAATCTAATGATTGATTCTTTCAGAAATTAGAAAAAACCGAAAAATCACTAGAGCAAAGCGCAATTTTCTGACGTTAGAATTCGTTCTAAATGCTTAATCCCTATGTAGAAACGTTATTTAAGCAAGAATATCGTACTTTGAAGAAAATCTAATGTTAGGATTTTACAGAAAATTGAAAAAAACAGAAAAATCACAAGAGTAAAGTGCAATTTTCTGACATTACATTTCGTACTCAATACCTAATTCTAATGTAAAAGCGTTAGTTAAGCAAGATTCTCGTATTTGAAAAATCTGATGATAGGTTTTTTCAGAAAATTGGAAAAACCGAAAACTCACAAGAGCAAAGTGCCATTTTCTGACATTACATTTCGTTCTACATGCTTAATCCCTATGTAAAAACGATATCTAAGCAAGAATATCGGACTTTGAAGAAAATCTAATGATAGGTTTTTTCAGAAAATTGAAAAAACCGAAAATTCCCAAGAGTAAAGTGACATTTTCTGACATTAGATTTCGTTCTAAATGCACAATCCCTATGTAAAAACGTTATTTAAGTAGGAATATCGTACTTTGAAGAAAATCTCATGATAGGTTTTTTCAGAAAATTGAAAAAACCGAAAAATCACAAGAGTAAAGCGCAATTTTCTGACGTTAGAATTCGTTCTAAATGCTTAATCCCTATGTAGAAACGTTATTCAAGCAAGAATAACGTACTTTGAAGAAAATCTAATGTTAGGATTTTTCAGAAATTTGAGAAAACCGAAAAATCACTAGAGTAAAGCGCCATCTTCTGACATTACATTTCGTTCTAAATACTTAATGCTAAGGTAAAAGCGGTAGTTAAGCAAGATTCTCGTATTTAAAAATCTGATGACGGGTTTTAACAGAAAATTGAAAAAACCGAAAAATCACAGGAGTAAAGTGCCATTTTCTGTCATTAGATTTCGTTCTAAATGCCTAATCCCTATGTAAAAACGATATTTAAGCAAGAATATCGTACTTTGAAGAAAATCTAATGTTAGGATTTTACAGAAAATTGAAAAAAACAGAAAAATCACAAGAGTAAAGTGCCATTTTCTGACATTACATTTCGTACTCAATACCTAATTCTAATGTAAAAGCGTTAGTTAAGCAAGATTCTCGTATTTAAAAAATCTG
This sequence comes from Megalopta genalis, assembly GCF_051020955.1. Classification (NCBI taxonomy): domain Eukaryota; kingdom Metazoa; phylum Arthropoda; class Insecta; order Hymenoptera; family Halictidae; genus Megalopta; species Megalopta genalis. The sequence goes on along the minus strand of NW_027476113.1, from coordinate 1,459,214 downwards.
ATGATAGGTTTTTTCAGATAATTGAAAAAACCGAAAAATCACTAGAGTAAAGCGCAATTTTCTGACATTAGATTTCGTTCTAAATGCCTAATCCCTATGTAAAAACGATATTTAAGCAAGAATATCGTACTTTGAAGAAAATCTAATGATTGGTTTTTACAGAAAGTTGAAAAAACCGAAAAATCACTAGAGTAAAGCGCCATTTTCTGACATTATATTTCGTACTCAATACCTAATTCTAATGTAAAAGCGTTAGTTAAGCAAGATTCTCGTATTTAAATAATCTGATGATAGGTTTTTTCAGAAAATTGGAAAAACCGTAAAATCACAAGAGTAAAGTGTCATTTTCTGACATTTGATTTCGTTCTAAATGCTTAATCCCTATGTAAAAACGTTATCTAAGCAAGAATATTGTGTCTTGAAGAAAATCTAATGATAGGTTTTATCAGAAAATTGGAAAAACCGAAAAATCACAAGAGCAAAGTGCCATTTTCTGACATTACATTTCGTTCAACATGCTTAATCCCTATGTAAAAACGTTATCTAAGCAAGAATATCGGACTTTGAAGAAAATCTAATGATTGATTCTTTCAGAAATTAGAAAAAACCGAAAAATCACTAGAGTAAAGCGCAATTTTCTGACGTTAGAATTCGTTCTAAATGCTTAATCCCTATGTAGAAACGTTATTTAAGCAAGAATATCGTACTTTGAAGAAAATCTAATGTTAGGATTTTTCAGAAAATTGAAAAAAACAGAAAAATCACAAGAGTAAAGTGCCATTTTCTGACATTACATTTCGTACTCAATACCTAATTCTAATGTAAAAGCGTTAGTTAAGCAAGATTCTCGTATTTAAAAAATCTGATGATAGGTTTTTTCAGAAAATTGGAAAAACCGTAAAATCACTAGAGTAAAGTGTCATTTTCTGACATTAGATTTCGTTCTAAATGCTTAATCCCTATGTAGAAACGTTATTTAAGCAAGAATATCGTACTTTGAAGAAAATCTAATGTTAGGATTTTACAGAAAATTGAAAAAAACAGAAAAATCACAAGAGTAAAGTGCCATTTTCTGACATTACATTTCGTACTCAATACCTAATTCTAATGTAAAAGCGTTAGTTAAGCAAGATTCTCGTATTTAAAAAATCTGATGATAGGTTTTTTCAGAAAATTGGAAAAACCGTAAAATCACAAGAGTAAAGTGTCATTTTCTGACATTAGATTTCGTTCTAAATGCTTAATCCCTATGTAAAAACGTTATCTAAGCAAGAATATTGTGTCTTGAAGAAAATCTAATGATAGGTTTTTTCAGAAAATTGGAAAAACCGAAAAATCACAAGAGCAAAGTGCCATTTTCTGACATTACATTTCGTTCAACATGCTTAATCCCTATGTAAAAACGTTATCTAAGCAAGAATATCGGACTTTGAAGAAAATCTAATGATTGATTCTTTCAGAAATTAGAAAAAAACCGAAAAATCACTGGAGTAAAGCGCAATTTTCTGACGTTAGAATTCATTCTACATGCTTAATCCCTATGTAGAAACGTTATTTAAGCAAGAATATCGTACTTTGAAGAAAATCTAATGTTAGGATTTTTCAGAAAATTGAAAAAAACAGAAAAATCACAACAGTAAAGTGCCATTTTCTGACATTACATTTCGTACTCAATACCTAATTCTAATGTACAAGCGTTAGTTAAGCAAGATTCTCGTATTTAAAAAATCTGATGATAGGTTTTTTCAGATAATTGAAAAAACCGAAAATTCACAAGAGTAAAGTGCCATTTTCTGACATTAGATTTCGTTCTAAATGCCCAATCCCTATGTAAAAACGTTATTTAAGCAGGAATATCGTACTTTGAAGAAAATCTAATGATAGATTCTTTCAGAAAATTGAAAAAACCGAAAAATCACTAGAGTAAAGCGCCATTTTCTGACATTATATTTCGTACTCAATACCTAATTCTAATGTAAAATCGTTAGTTAAGCAAGATTCTCGTATTTGAAAAATCTGATGATAGGTTTTTTCAGAAAATTGGAAAAACCGTAAAATCACAAGAGTAAAGTGTCATTTTCTGACATTAGATTTCGTTCTAAATGCTTAATCCCTATGTAAAAACGTTATCTAAGCAAGAATATTGTGTCTTGAAGAAAATCTAATGATAGGTTTTTTCAGAAAATTGGAAAAACCGAAAAATCACAAGAGCAAAGTGCCATTTTCTGACATTACATTTCGTTCAGCATGCTTAATCCCTATGTAAAAACGTTATCTAAGCAAGAATATCGGACTTTGAAGAAAATCTAATGATTGATTCTTTCAGAAATTAGAAAAAACCGAAAAATCACTGGAGTAAAGCGCAATTTTCTGACGTTAGAATTCATTCTACATGCTTAATCCCTATGTAGAAACGTTATTTAAGCAAGAATATCGTACTTTGAAGAAAATCTAATGCTAGGATTTTTCAGAAAATTGAAAAAAACAGAAAAATCACAACAGTAAAGTGCCATTTTCTGACATTACATTTCGTACTCAATACCTAATTCTAATGTAAAAGCGTTAGTTAAGCAAGATTCTCGTATTTAAATAATCTGATGATAGGTTTTTTCAGAAAATTGGAAAAACCGTAAAATCACAAGAGTAAAGTGTCATTTTCTGACATTTGATTTCGTTCTAAATGCTTAATCCCTATGTAAAAACGTTATCTAAGCAAGAATATTGTGTCTTGAAGAAAATCTAATGATAGGTTTTATCAGAAAATTGGAATAACCGAAAAATCACAAGAGCAAAGTGCCATTTTCTGACATTACATTTCGTTCAACATGCTTAATCCCTATGTAAAAAGGTTATCTAAGCAAGAATATCGGACTTTGAAGAAAATCTAATGATTGATTCTTTCAGAAATTAGAAAAAACCGAAAAATCACTAGAGTAAAGCGCAATTTTCTGACGTTAGAATTCGTTCTAAATGCTTAATCCCTATGTAGAAACGTTATTTAAGCAAGAATATCGTACTTTGAAGAAAATCTAATGTTAGGATTTTTCAGAAAATTGAAAAAAACAGAAAAATCACAAGAGTAAAGTGCCATTTTCTGACATTACATTTCGTACTCAATACCTAATTCTAATGTAAAAGCGTTAGTTAAGCAAGATTCTCGTATTTAAAAAATCTGATGATAGGTTTTTTCAGAAAATTGGAAAAACCGTAAAATCACAAGAGTAAAGTGTCATTTTCTGACATTAGATTTCGTTCTAAATGCTTAATCCCTATGTAGAAACGTTATTTAAGCAAGAATATCGTACTTTGAAGAAAATCTAATGTTAGGATTTTACAGAAAATTGAAAAAAACAGAAAAATCACAACAGTAAAGTGCCATTTTCTGACATTACATTTCGTACTCAATACCTAATTCTAATGTAAAAGCGTTAGTTAAGCAAGATTCTCGTATTTAAAAAATCTGATGATAGGTTTTTTCAGATAATTGAAAAAACCGAAAAATCACTAGAGTAAAGCGCAATTTTCTGACATTAGATTTCGTTCTAAATGCCTAATCCCTATGTAAAAACGATATTTAAGCAAGAATATCGTACTTTGAAGAAAATCTAATGATTGGTTTTTACAGAAAGTTGAAAAAACCGAAAAATCACTAGAGTAAAGCGCCATTTTCTGACATTATACTTCGTACTCAATACCTAATTCTAATGTAAAATCGTTAGTTAAGCAAGATTCTCGTATTTAAAAAATCTGATGATAGGTTTTTTCAGAAAATTGGAAAAACCGTAAAATCACAAGAGTAAAGTGTCATTTTCTGACATTAGATTTCGTTCTAAATGCTTAATCCCTATGTAAAAACGTTATCTAAGCAAGAATATTGTGTCTTGAAGAAAATCTAATGATAGGTTTTTTCAGAAAATTGGAAAAACCGAAAAATCACAAGAGCAAAGTGCCATTTTCTGACATTACATTTCGTTCAACATGCTTAATCCCTATGTAAAAACGTTATCTAAGCAAGAATATCGGACTTTGAAGAAAATCTAATGATTGATTCTTTCAGAAATTAGAAAAAACCGAAAAATCACTGGAGTAAAGCGCAATTTTCTGACGTTAGAATTCATTCTACATGCTTAATCCCTATGTAGAAACGTTGTTTAAGCAAGAATATCGTACTTTGAAGAAAATCTAATGTTAGGATTTTTCAGAAAATTGAAAAAACCGAAAAATCACAAGAGTAAAGTGCCATTTTCTGTCATTAGATTTCGTTCTAAATGCCTAATCCCTATGTAAAAACGATATTTAAGCAAGAATATCGTACTTTGAAGAAAATCTAATGATTGGTTTTTACAGAAAGTTGAAAAAACCGAAAAATCACTAGAGTAAAGCGCCATTTTCTGACGTTAGAATTCGTTCTAAATGCTTAATCCCTATGTAGAAACGTTATTTAAGCAAGAATATCGTACTTTGAAGAAAATCTAATGTTAGGATTTTTCAGAAAATTGAAAAAAACAGAAAAATCACAAGAGTAAAGTGCCATTTTCTGAAATTACATTTCGTACTCAATACCTAATTCTAATGTACAAGCGTTAGTTAAGCAAGATTCTCGTATTTAAAAAATCTGGTGATAGGTTTTTTCAGATAATTGAAAAAACCGAAAATTCACAAGAGTAAAGTGCCATTTTCTGACATTAGATTTCGTTCTAAATGCCCAATCCCTATGTAAAAACGTTATTTAAGCAGGAATATCGTACTTTGAAGAAAATCTAATGATAGATTCTTTCAGAAAATTGAAAAAACCGAAAAATCACAAGAGTAAAGTGCCATTTTCTGTCATTAGATTTCGTTCTAAATGCCTAATCCCTATGTAAAAACGATATATAAGCAAGAATATCGTACTTTGAAGAAAATCTAATGATTGGTTTTTACAGAAAGTTGAAAAAACCGAAAAATCACTAGAGTAAAGCGCCATTTTCTGACATTATATTTCGTACTCAATACCTAATTCTAATGTAAAATCGTTAGTTAAGCAAGATTCTCGTATTTAAAAAATCTGATGATAGGTTTTTTCAGAAAATTGGAAAAACCGTAAAATCACAAGAGTAAAGTGTCATTTTCTGACATTAGATTTCGTTCTAAATGCTTAATCCCTATGTAAAACGTTATCTAAGCAAGAATATTGTGTCTTGAAGAAAATCTAATGATAGGTTTTTTCAGAAAATTGGAAAAACCGAAAAATCACAAGAGCAAAGTGCCATTTTCTGACGTTAGATTTCATTCTAAATGCTTAATCCCTATGTAAAAACGTTATCTAAGCAAGAATATCGGACTTTGAAGAAAATCTAATGATTGATTCTTTCAGAAATTAGAAAAAACCGAAAAATCACTAGAGTAAAGCGCAATTTTCTGACGTTAGAATTCGTTCTAAATGCTTAATCCCTATGTAGAAACGTTATTTAAGCAAGAATATCGTACTTTGAAGAAAATCTAATGATAGGTTTTTTCAGAAAATTGAAAAAACCGAAAATTCCCAAGAGTAAAGTGACATTTTCTGACATTACATTTCGTTCTAAAAACTTAATTCTAATGTAAAATTGTTATATAAGCAAGATTGTCGTATCTAAAAAATCTAATGATAGATTCTTTCCGAAAATTGAAAAAACCGAAAAATCACAAGAGTAAAGTGCCATTTTCTGTCATTAGATTTCGTTCTAAATGCCTAATCCCTATGTAAAAACGATATTTAAGCGAGAATATCGTACTTTGAAGAAAATCTAATGATTGGTTTTTACAGAAAGTTGAAAAAACCGAAAAATCACTAGAGTAAAGCGCCATTTTCTGACATTATATTTCGTACTCAATACCTAATTCTAATGTAAAATCGTTAGTTAAGCAAGATTCTCGTATTTAAAAAATCTGATGATAGGTTTTTTCAGAAAATTGGAAAAACCGTAAAATCACAAGAGTAAAGTGTCATTTTCTGACATTAGATTTCGTTCTAAATGCTTAATCCCTATGTAGAAACGATATTTAAGCAAGAATATCGTACTTTGAAGAAAATCTAATGATTGGTTTTTACAGAAAGTTGAAAAAACCGAAAAATCACTAGAGTAAAGCGCCATTTTCTGACATTATATTTCGTACTCAATACCTAATTCTAATGTAAAATCGTTAGTTAAGCAAGATTCTCGTATTTGAAAAATCTGATGATAGGTTTTTTCAGAAAATTGGAAAAACCGTAAAATCACAAGAGTAAAGTGTCATTTTCTGACATTAGATTTCGTTCTAAATGATTAATCCCTATGTAACAACGTTATCTAAGCAAGAATATTGTGTCTTGAAGAAAATCTAATGATAGGTTTTTTCAGAAAATTGGAAAAACCGAAAAATCACAAGAGCAAAGTGCCATTTTCTGACTTTAGATTTCATTCTAAATGCTTAATCCCTATGTAAAAACGTTATCTAAGCAAGAATATCGGACTTTGAAGAAAATCTAATGATAGGTTTTTTCAGAAAATTGAAAAAACCGAAAATTCACTAGAGTAAAGTGACATTTTCTGACATTACATTTCGTTCTAAAAACTTAATTCTAATGTAAAATTGTTATATAAGCAAGATTGTCGTATCTAAAAAATCTAATGATAGATTCTTTCAGAAAATTGAAAAAACCGAAAAATCACAAGAGTAAAGTGCCATTTTCTGTCATTAGATTTCGTTCTAAATGCCTAATCCCTATGTAAAAACGATATTTAAGCAAGAATATCGTACTTTGAAGAAAATCTAATGATTGGTTTTTACAGAAAGTTGAAAAAACCGAAAAATCACTAGAGTAAAGCGCCATTTTCTGACATTATATTTCGTACTCAATACCTAATTCTAATGTAAAATCGTTAGTTAAGCAAGATTCTCGTATTTAAAAAATCTGATGATAGGTTTTTTCAGAAAATTGGAAAAACGGTAAAATCACAAGAGTAAAGTGTCATTTTCTGACATTAGATTTCGTTCTCAATGCTTAATCCCTATGTGAAAACGTTATCTAAGCAAGAATATTGTGTCTTGAAGAAAATCTAATGATAGGTTTTTTCAGAAAATTGGAAAAACCGAAAAATCACAAGAGCAAAGTGCCATTTTCTGTCACTAGATTTCGTTCTAAATGCCTAATCCCTATGTAAAAACGATATTTAAGCAAGAATATCGTACTTTGAAGAAAATCTAATGATTGGTTTTTACAGAAAGTTGGAAAAACCGAAAAATTACTAGAGTAAAGCGCCATTTTCTGACATTATATTTCGTACTCAATACCTAATTCTAATGTAAAATCGCTTGTTAAGCAAGATTCTCGTATTTAAAAAATCTGATGATAGGTTTTTTCAGAAAATTGGAGAAACCGTAAAATCACAAGAGTAAAGTGTCATTTTCTGACATTAGATTTCGTTCTAAATGCTTAATCCCTATGTAAAAACGTTATCTAAGCAAGAATATTGTGTCTTGAAGAAAATCTAATGATAGGTTTTTTCAGAAAATTGGAAAAACCGAAAAATCACAAGAGCAAAGTGCCATTTTCTGACATTACATTTCGTTCTACATGCTTAATCCCTATGTAAAAACGTTATCTAAGCAAGAATATCGGACTTTGAAGAAAATCTAATGATTGACTCTTTCAAAAATTAGAAAAAACCGAAAAATCACTCGAGTAAAGCGCAATTTTCTGACGTTAGAATTCGTTCTAAATGCTTAATCCCTATGTAGAAACGTTATTTAAGCAAGAATATCGTACTTTGAAGAAAATCTAATGTTAGGATTTTACAGAAAATTGAAAAAAACAGAAAAATCACAAGAGTAAAGTGCCATTTTCTGACATTACATTTCGTACTCAATACCTAATTCTAATGTAAAAGCGTTAGTTAAGCAAGATTCTCGTATTTAAAAAATCTGGTGATAGGTTTTTTCAGATAATTGAAAAAACCGAAAAATCACTAGAGTAAAGCGCAATTTTCTGACATTAGATTTCGTTCTAAATGCCTAATCCCTATGTAAAAACGATATTTAAGCAGGAATATCGTACTTTGAAGAAAATCTAATGATAGGTTTTTTCAGAAAATTGAAAAAACCGAAAATTCACAAGAGTAAAGTGACATTTTCTGACATTACATTTCGGTCTAAAAACTTAATTCTAATGTAAAATTGTTATATAAGCAAGATTGTCGTATTTAAAAAATCTAATGATAGATTCTTTCAGAAAATTGAAAAAACCGAAAAATCACAAGAGTAAAGTGCCATTTTCTGTCATTAGATTTCGTTCTAAATGCCTAATCCCTATGTAAAAACGATATTTAAGCAAGAATATCGTACTTTGAAGAAAATCTAATGATTGGTTTTTACAGAAAGTTGAAAAAACCGAAAAATCACTAGAGTAAAGCGCCATTTTCTGACATTATATTTCGTACTCAATACCTAATTCTAATGTAAAATCGTTAGTTAAGCAAGATTCTCGTATTTGAAAAATCTGATGATAGGTTTTTTCAGAAAATTGGAAAAACCGTAAAATCACAAGAGTAAAGTGTCATTTTCTGACATTAGATTTCGTTCTAAATGATTAATCCCTATGTAAAAACGTTATCTAAGCAAGAATATTGTGTCTTGAAGAAAATCTAATGATAGGTTTTTTCAGAAAATTGGAAAAACCGAAAAATCACAAGAGCAAAGTGCCATTTTCTGACTTTAGATTTCATTCTAAATGCTTAATCCCTATGTAAAAACGTTATCTAAGCAAGAATATCGGACTTTGAAGAAAATCTAATGATAGGTTTTTTCAGAAAATTGAAAAAACCGAAAATTCACTAGAGTAAAGTGACATTTTCTGACATTACATTTCGTTCTAAAAACTTAATTCTAATGTAAAATTGTTATATAAGCAAGATTGTCGTATTTAAAAAATCTAATGATAGATTCTTTCAGAAAATTGAAAAAACCGAAAAATCACAAGAGTAAAGTGCCATTTTCTGTCATTAGATTTCGTTCTAAATGCCTAATCCCTATGTAAAAACGATATTTAAGCAAGAATATCGTACTTTGAAGAAAATCTAATTATTGGTTTTTACAGAAAGTTGAAAAAACCGAAAAATCACTAGAGTAAAGCGCCATTTTCTGACATTATATTTCGTACTCAATACCTAATTCTAATGTAAAATCGTTAGTTAAGCAAGATTCTCGTATTTGAAAAATCTGATGATAGGTTTTTTCAGAAAATTGGAAAAACCGTAAAATCACAAGAGTAAAGTGTCATTTTCTGACATTAGATTTCGTTCTAAATGCTTAATCCCTATGTAAAAACGTTATCTAAGCAAGAATATTGTGTCTTGAAGAAAATCTAATGATAGGTTTTTTCAGAAAATTGGAAAAACCGAAAAATCACAAGAGCAAAGTGCCATTTTCTGACATTACATTTCGTTCAACATGCTTAATCCCTATGTAAAAACGTTATCTAAGCAAGAATATCGGACTTTGAAGAAAATCTAATGATTGATTCTTTCAGAAATTAGAAAAAACCGAAAAATCACTGGAGTAAAGCGCAATTTTCTGACGTTAGAATTCATTCTACATGCTTAATCCCTATGTAGAAACGTTATTTAAGCAAGAATATCGTACTTTGAAGAAAATCTAATGTTAGGATTTTTCAGAAAATTGAAAAAAACAGAAAAATCACAACAGTAAAGTGCCATTTTCTGACATTACATTTCGTACTCAATACCTAATTCTAATGTAAAAGCGTTAGTTAAGCAAGATTCTCGTATTTAAATAATCTGATGATAGGTTTTTTCAGAAAATTGGAAAAACCGTAAAATCACAAGAGTAAAGTGTCATTTTCTGACATTTGATTTCGTTCTAAATGCTTAATCCCTATGTAAAAACGTTATCTAAGCAAGAATATTGTGTCTTGAAGAAAATCTAATGATAGGTTTTATCAGAAAATTGGAAAAACCGAAAAATCACAAGAGCAAAGTGCCATTTTCTGACATTACATTTCGTTCAACATGCTTAATCCCTATGTAAAAACGTTATCTAAGCAAGAATATCGGACTTTGAAGAAAATCTAATGATTGATTCTTTCAGAAATTAGAAAAAACCGAAAAATCACTAGAGTAAAGCGCAATTTTCTGACGTTAGAATTCGTTCTAAATGCTTAATCCCTATGTAGAAACGTTATTTAAGCAAGAATATCGTACTTTGAAGAAAATCTAATGTTAGGATTTTTCAGAAAATTGAAAAAAACAGAAAAATCACAAGAGTAAAGTGCCATTTTCTGACATTACATTTCGTACTCAATACCTAATTCTAATGTAAAAGCGTTAGTTAAGCAAGATTCTCGTATTTAAAAAATCTGATGATAGGTTTTTTCAGAAAATTGGAAAAACCGTAAAATCACTAGAGTAAAGTGTCATTTTCTGACATTAGATTTCGTTCTAAATGCTTAATCCCTATGTAGAAACGTTATTTAAGCAAGAATATCGTACTTTGAAGAAAATCTAATGTTAGGATTTTACAGAAAATTGAAAAAAACAGAAAAATCACAAGAGTAAAGTGCCATTTTCTGACATTACATTTCGTACTCAATACCTAATTCTAATGTAAAAGCGTTAGTTAAGCAAGATTCTCGTATTTAAAAAATCTGATGATAGGTTTTTTCAGAAAATTGGAAAAACCGTAAAATCACAAGAGTAAAGTGTCATTTTCTGACATTAGATTTCGTTCTAAATGCTTAATCCCTATGTAAAAACGTTATCTAAGCAAGAATATTGTGTCTTGAAGAAAATCTAATGATAGGTTTTTTCAGAAAATTGGAAAAACCGAAAAATCACAAGAGCAAAGTGCCATTTTCTGACATTACATTTCGTTCAACATGCTTAATCCCTATGTAAAAACGTTATCTAAGCAAGAATATCGGACTTTGAAGAAAATCTAATGATTGATTCTTTCAGAAATTAGAAAAAAACCGAAAAATCACTGGAGTAAAGCGCAATTTTCTGACGTTAGAATTCATTCTACATGCTTAATCCCTATGTAGAAACGTTATTTAAGCAAGAATATCGTACTTTGAAGAAAATCTAATGTTAGGATTTTTCAGAAAATTGAAAAAAACAGAAAAATCACAACAGTAAAGTGCCATTTTCTGACATTACATTTCGTACTCAATACCTAATTCTAATGTAAAAGCGTTAGTTAAGCAAGATTCTCGTATTTAAATAATCTGATGATAGGTTTTTTCAGAAAATTGGAAAAACCGTAAAATCACAAGAGTAAAGTGTCATTTTCTGACATTAGATTTCGTTCTAAATGCTTAATCCCTATGTAGAAACGTTATTTAAGCAAGAATATCGTACTTTGAAGAAAATCTAATGTTAGGATTTTTCAGAAAATTGAAAAAAACAGAAAAATCACAAGAGTAACGTGCCATTTTCTGACATTACATTTCGTACTCAATACCTAATTCTAATGTAAAAGCGTTAGTTAAGCAAGATTCTCGTATTTAAAAAATCTGATGATAGGTTTTTTCAGATAATTGAAAAAACCGAAAAATCACTAGAGTAAAGCGCAATTTTCTGACATTAGATTTCGTTCTAAATGCCCAATCCCTATGTAAAAACGTTATTTAAGCAGGAATATCGTACTTTGAAGAAAATCTAATGATAGATTCTTTCAGAAAAATGAAAAAACCGAAAAATCACAAGAGTAAAGTGCCATTTTCTGTCATTAGATTTCGTTCTAAATGCCTAATCCCTATGTAAAAACGATATATAAGCAAGAATATCGTACTTTGAAGAAAATCTAATGATTGGTTTTTACAGAAAGTTGAAAAAACCGAAAAATCACTAGAGTAAAGCGCCATTTTCTGACATTATATTTCGTACTCAATACCTAATTCTAATGTAAAATCGTTAGTTAAGCAAGATTCTCGTATTTAAAAAATCTGATGATAGGTTTTTTCAGAAAATTGGAAAAACCGTAAAATCACAAGAGTAAAGTGTCATTTTCTGAAATTAGATTTCGTTCTAAATGCACAATCCCTATGTAAAAACGTTATTTAAGCAGGAATATCGTACTTTGAAGAAAATCTAATGATAGGTTTTTTCAGAAAATTGAAAAAACCGAAAAATCAAAAGGTAAAGTGCCATTTTCTGACATTACATTTCGTACTCAATACCTAATTCTAATGTAAAGGCGTTAGTTAAGCAAGATTCTCGTATTTAAAAAATCTGATGATAGGTTTTTTCATAAAATTGGAAAAACCGTAAAATCACAAGAGTAAAGTGTCATTTTCTGACATTAGATTTCGTTCTAAATGCTTAATCCCTATGTAAAAACGTTATCTAAGTAAGAATATTGTGTCTCGAAGAAAATCTAAAGATAGGTTTTTTCAGAAAATTGGAAAAACCGTAAAATCACAAGAGTAAAGTGTCATTTTCTGACATTAGATTTCGTTCTAAATGCTTAATCCCTATGTAAAAACGTTATCTAAGCAAGAATATTGTGTCTTGAAGAAAATCTAATGATAGGTTTTTTCAGAAAATTGGAAAAACCGAAAAATCACAAGAGCAAAGTGCCATTTTCTGACATTACATTTCGTTCAACATGCTTAATCCCTATGTAAAAACGTTATCTAAGCAAGAATATCGGACTTTGAAGAAAATCTAATGATTGATTCTTTCAGAAATTAGAAAAAACCGAAAAATCACTGGAGTAAAGCGCAATTTTCTGACGTTAGAATTCATTCTACATGCTTAATCCCTATGTAGAAACGTTATTTAAGCAAGAATATCGTACTTTGAAGAAAATCTAATGTTAGGATTTTTCAGAAAATTGAAAAAAACAGAAAAATCACAACAGTAAAGTGCCATTTTCTGACATTACATTTCGTACTCAATACCTAATTCTAATGTAAAAGCGTTAGTTAAGCAAGATTCTCGTATTTAAATAATCTGATGATAGGTTTTTTCAGAAAATTGGAAAAACCGTAAAATCACAAGAGTAAAGTGTCATTTTCTGACATTAGATTTCGTTCTAAATGCTTAATCCCTATGTAGAAACGTTATTTAAGCAAGAATATCGTACTTTGAAGAAAATCTAATGTTAGGATTTTTCAGAAAATTGAAAAAAACAGAAAAATCACAAGAGTAAAGTGCCATTTTCTGACATTACATTTCGTACTCAATACCTAATTCTAATGTAAAAGCGTTAGTTAAGCAAGATTCTCGTATTTAAAAAATCTGATGATAGGTTTTTTCAGATAATTGAAAAAACCGAAAAATCACTAGAGTAAAGCGCAATTTTCTGACATTAGATTTCGTTCTAAATGCCTAATCCCTATGTAAAAACGATATTTAAGCAAGAATATCGTACTTTGAAGAAAATCTAATGATAGATTCTTTCAGAAAATTGAAAAAACCGAAAAATCACAAGAGTAAAGTGCCATTTTCTGACATTACATTTCGTACTCAATACCTAATTCTAATGTAAAAGCGTTAGTTAAGCAAGATTCTCGTATTTAAAAAATCTGATGATAGGTTTTTTCAGATAATTGAAAAAACCGAAAAATCACTAGAGTAAAGCGCAATTTTCTGACATTAGATTTCGTTCTAAATGCCTAATCCCTATGTAAAAACGATATTTAAGCAAGAATATCGTACTTTGAAGAAAATCTAATGATAGATTCTTTCAGAAAATTGAAAAAACCGAAAAATCACAAGAGTAAAGTGCCATTTTCTGTCATTAGATTTCGTTCTAAATTCCTAATCCCTATGTAAAAACGATATTTAAGCAAGAATATCGTACCTTGAAGAAAATCTAATGATTGGTTTTTACAGAAAGTTGAAAAAACCGAAAAATCACTAGAGTAAAGCGCCATTTTCTGACGTTAGAATTCGTTCTAAATGCTTAATCCCTATGTAGAAACGTTATTTAAGCAAGAATATCGTACTTTGAAGAAAATCTAATGTTAGGATTTTTCAGAAAATTGAAAAAAACAGAAAAATCACAAGAGTAAAGTGCCATTTTCTGAAATTACATTTCGTACTCAATACCTAATTCTAATGTACAAGCGTTAGTTAAGCAAGATTCTCGTATTTAAAAAATCTGATGATAGGTTTTTTCAGATAATTGAAAAAACCGAAAATTCACAAGAGTAAAGTGCCATTTTCTGACATTAGATTTCGTTCTAAATGCCCAATCCCTATGTAAAAACGTTATTTAAGCAGGAATATCGTACTTTGAAGAAAATCTAATGATAGATTCTTTCAGAAAATTGAAAAAACCGAAAAATCACTAGAGTAAAGCGCCATTTTCTGACATTATATTTCGTACTCAATACCTAATTCTAATGTAAAATCGTTAGTTAAGCAAGATTCTCGTATTTAAAAAATCTGATGATAGGTTTTTTCAGAAAATTGGAAAAACCGTAAAATCACAAGAGTAAAGTGTCATTTTCTGACATTAGATTTCGTTCTAAATGCTTAATCCCTATGTAAAACGTTATCTAAGCAAGAATATTGTGTCTTGAAGAAAATCTAATGATAGGTTTTTTCAGAAAATTGGAAAAACCGAAAAATCACAAGAGCAAAGTGCCATTTTCTGACGTTAGATTTCATTCTAAATGCTTAATCCCTATGTAAAAACGTTATCTAAGCAAGAATATCGGACTTTGAAGAAAATCTAATGATTGATTCTTTCAGAAATTAGAAAAAACCGAAAAATCACTAGAGTAAAGCGCAATTTTCTGACGTTAGAATTCGTTCTAAATGCTTAATCCCTATGTAGAAACGTTATTTAAGCAAGAATATCGTACTTTGAAGAAAATCTAATGTTAGGATTTTTCAGAAAATTGAAAAAAACAGAAAAATCACAAGAGTAAAGTGCCATTTTCTGACATTACATTTCGTACTCAATACCTAATTCTAATGTAAAAGCGTTAGTTAAGCAAGATTCTCGTATTTAAAAAATCTGATGATAGGTTTTTTCAGATAATTGAAAAAACCGAAAAATCACTAGAGTAAAGCGCAATTTTCTGACATTAGATTTCGTTCTAAATGCCTAATCCCTATGTAAAAACGATATTTAAGCAAGAATATCGTACTTTGAAGAAAATCTAATGATAGATTCTTTCAGAAAATTGAAAAAACCGAAAAATCACAAGAGTAAAGTGCCATTTTCTGACATTACATTTCGTACTCAATACCTAATTCTAATGTAAAAGCGTTAGTTAAGCAAGATTCTCGTATTTAAAAAATCTGATGATAGGTTTTTTCAGATAATTGAAAAAACCGAAAAATCACTAGAGTAAAGCGCAATTTTCTGACATTAGATTTCGTTCTAAATGCCTAATCCCTATGTAAAAACGATATTTAAGCAAGAATATCGTACTTTGAAGAAAATCTAATGATAGATTCTTTCAGAAAATTGAAAAAACCGAAAAATCACAAGAGTAAAGTGCCATTTTCTGTCATTAGATTTCGTTCTAAATTCCTAATCCCTATGTAAAAACGATATTTAAGCAAGAATATCGTACCTTGAAGAAAATCTAATGATTGGTTTTTACAGAAAGTTGAAAAAACCGAAAAATCACTAGAGTAAAGCGCCATTTTCTGACGTTAGAATTCGTTCTAAATGCTTAATCCCTATGTAGAAACGTTATTTAAGCAAGAATATCGTACTTTGAAGAAAATCTAATGTTAGGATTTTTCAGAAAATTGAAAAAAACAGAAAAATCACAAGAGTAAAGTGCCATTTTCTGAAATTACATTTCGTACTCAATACCTAATTCTAATGTACAAGCGTTAGTTAAGCAAGATTCTCGTATTTAAAAAATCTGATGATAGGTTTTTTCAGATAATTGAAAAAACCGAAAATTCACAAGAGTAAAGTGCCATTTTCTGACATTAGATTTCGTTCTAAATGCCCAATCCCTATGTAAAAACGTTATTTAAGCAGGAATATCGTACTTTGAAGAAAATCTAATGATAGATTCTTTCAGAAAATTGAAAAAACCGAAAAATCACTAGAGTAAAGCGCCATTTTCTGACATTATATTTCGTACTCAATACCTAATTCTAATGTAAAATCGTTAGTTAAGCAAGATTCTCGTATTTAAAAAATCTGATGATAGGTTTTTTCAGAAAATTGGAAAAACCGTAAAATCACAAGAGTAAAGTGTCATTTTCTGACATTAGATTTCGTTCTAAATGCTTAATCCCTATGTAAAACGTTATCTAAGCAAGAATATTGTGTCTTGAAGAAAATCTAATGATAGGTTTTTTCAGAAAATTGGAAAAACCGAAGAATCACAAGAGCAAAGTGCCATTTTCTGACGTTAGATTTCATTCTAAATGCTTAATCCCTATGTAAAAACGTTATCTAAGCAAGAATATCGGACTTTGAAGAAAATCTAATGATTGATTCTTTCAGAAATTAGAAAAAACCGAAAAATCACTAGAGTAAAGCGCAATTTTCTGACGTTAGAATTCGTTCTAAATGCTTAATCCCTATGTAGAAACGTTATTTAAGCAAGAATATCGTACTTTGAAGAAAATCTAATGTTAGGATTTTACAGAAAATTGAAAAAAACAGAAAAATCACAAGAGTAAAGTGCCATTTTCTGACATTACATTTCGTACTCAATACCTAATTCTAATGTAAAAGCGTTAGTTAAGCAAGATTCTCGTATTTAAAAAATCTGATGATAGGTTTTTTCAGATAATTGAAAAAACCGAAAAATCACTAGAGTAAAGCGCAATTTTCTGACATTAGATTTCGTTCTAAATGCCTAATCCCTATGTAAAAACGATATTTAAGCAAGAATATCGTACTTTGAAGAAAATCTAATGATTGGTTTTTACAGAAAGTTGAAAAAACCGAAAAATCACTAGAGTAAAGCGCCATTTTCTGACATTATATTTCGTACTCAATACCTAATTCTAATGTAAAATCGTTAGTTAAGCAAGATTCTCGTATTTGAAAAATCTGATGATAGGTTTTTTCAGAAAATTGGAAAAACCGTAAAATCACAAGAGTAAAGTGTCATTTTCTGACATTAGATTTCGTTCTAAATGCTTAATCCCTATGTAAAAACGTTATCTAAGCAAGAATATTGTGTCTTGAAGAAAATCTAATGATAGGTTTTTTCAGAAAATTGGAAAAACCGAAAAATCACAAGAGCAAAGTGCCATTTTCTGACATTACATTTCGTTCAGCATGCTTAATCCCTATGTAAAAACGTTATCTAAGCAAGAATATCGGACTTTGAAGAAAATCTAATGATTGATTCTTTCAGAAATTAGAAAAAACCGAAAAATCACTGGAGTAAAGCGCAATTTTCTGACGTTAGAATTCATTCTACATGCTTAATCCCTATGTAGAAACGTTATTTAAGCAAGAATATCGTACTTTGAAGAAAATCTAATGCTAGGATTTTTCAGAAAATTGAAAAAAACAGAAAAATCACAACAGTAAAGTGCCATTTTCTGACATTACATTTCGTACTCAATACCTAATTCTAATGTAAAAGCGTTAGTTAAGCAAGATTCTCGTATTTAAATAATCTGATGATAGGTTTTTTCAGAAAATTGGAAAAACCGTAAAATCACAAGAGTAAAGTGTCATTTTCTGACATTTGATTTCGTTCTAAATGCTTAATCCCTATGTAAAAACGTTATCTAAGCAAGAATATTGTGTCTTGAAGAAAATCTAATGATAGGTTTTATCAGAAAATTGGAATAACCGAAAAATCACAAGAGCAAAGTGCCATTTTCTGACATTACATTTCGTTCAACATGCTTAATCCCTATGTAGAAACGTTATCTAAGCAAGAATATCGGACTTTGAAGAAAATCTAATGATTGATTCTTTCAGAAATTAGAAAAAACCGAAAAATCACTAGAGTAAAGCGCAATTTTCTGACGTTAGAATTCGTTCTAAATGCTTAATCCCTATGTAGAAACGTTATTTAAGCAAGAATATCGTACTTTGAAGAAAATCTAATGTTAGGATTTTTCAGAAAATTGAAAAAAACAGAAAAATCACAAGAGTAAAGTGCCATTTTCTGACATTACATTTCGTACTCAATACCTAATTCTAATGTAAAAGCGTTAGTTAAGCAAGATTCTCGTATTTAAAAAATCTGATGATAGGTTTTTTCAGAAAATTGGAAAAACCGTAAAATCACAAGAGTAAAGTGTCATTTTCTGACATTAGATTTCGTTCTAAATGCTTAATCCCTATGTAGAAACGTTATTTAAGCAAGAATATCGTACTTTGAAGAAAATCTAATGTTAGGATTTTACAGAAAATTGAAAAAAACAGAAAAATCACAACAGTAAAGTGCCATTTTCTGACATTACATTTCGTACTCAATACCTAATTCTAATGTAAAAGCGTTAGTTAAGCAAGATTCTCGTATTTAAAAAATCTGATGATAGGTTTTTTCAGATAATTGAAAAAACCGAAAAATCACTAGAGTAAAGCGCAATTTTCTGACATTAGATTTCGTTCTAAATGCCTAATCCCTATGTAAAAACGATATTTAAGCAAGAATATCGTACTTTGAAGAAAATCTAATGATTGGTTTTTACAGAAAGTTGAAAAAACGGAAAAATCACTAGAGTAAAGCGCCATTTTCTGACATTATATTTCGTACTCAATACCTAATTCTAATGTAAAATCGTTAGTTAAGCAAGATTCTCGTATTTAAAAAATCTGATGATAGGTTTTTTCAGAAAATTGGAAAAACCGTAAAATCACAAGAGTAAAGTGTCATTTTCTGACATTAGATTTCGTTCTAAATGCTTAATCCCTATGTAAAAACGTTATCTAAGCAAGAATATTGTGTCTTGAAGAAAATCTAATGTTAGGATTTTACAGAAAATTGAAAAAAACAGAAAAATCACAAGAGTAAAGTGCCATTTTCTGACATTACATTTCGTACTCAATACCTAATTCTAATGTAAAAGCGTTAGTTAAGCAAGATTCTCGTATTTAAAAAATCTGATGATAGGTTTTTTCAGAAAATTGGAAAAACCGTAAAATCACAAGAGTAAAGTGTCATTTTCTGACATTAGATTTCGTTCTAAATGCTTAATCCCTATGTAAAAACGTTATCTAAGCAAGAATATTGTGTCTTGAAGAAAATCTAATGATAGGTTTTTTCAGAAAATTGGAAAAACCGAAAAATCACAAGAGCAAAGTGCCATTTTCTGACATTACATTTCGTTCAACATGCTTAATCCCTATGTAAAAACGTTATCTAAGCAAGAATATCGGACTTTGAAGAAAATCTAATGATTGATTCTTTCAGAAATTAGAAAAAAACCGAAAAATCACTGGAGTAAAGCGCAATTTTCTGACGTTAGAATTCATTCTACATGCTTAATCCCTATGTAGAAACGTTATTTAAGCAAGAATATCGTACTTTGAAGAAAATCTAATGTTAGGATTTTTCAGAAAATTGAAAAAAACAGAAAAATCACAACAGTAAAGTGCCATTTTCTGACATTACATTTCGTACTCAATACCTAATTCTAATGTAAAAGCGTTAGTTAAGCAAGATTCTCGTATTTAAATAATCTGATGATAGGTTTTTTCAGAAAATTGGAAAAACCGTAAAATCACAAGAGTAAAGTGTCATTTTCTGACATTAGATTTCGTTCTAAATGCTTAATCCCTATGTAGAAACGTTATTTAAGCAAGAATATCGTACTTTGAAGAAAATCTAATGTTAGGATTTTTCAGAAAATTGAAAAAAACAGAAAAATCACAAGAGTAACGTGCCATTTTCTGACATTACATTTCGTACTCAATACCTAATTCTAATGTAAAAGCGTTAGTTAAGCAAGATTCTCGTATTTAAAAAATCTGATGATAGGTTTTTTCAGATAATTGAAAAAACCGAAAAATCACTAGAGTAAAGCGCAATTTTCTGACATTAGATTTCGTTCTAAATGCCCAATCCCTATGTAAAAACGTTATTTAAGCAGGAATATCGTACTTTGAAGAAAATCTAATGATAGATTCTTTCAGAAAAATGAAAAAACCGAAAAATCACAAGAGTAAAGTGCCATTTTCTGTCATTAGATTTCGTTCTAAATGCCTAATCCCTATGTAAAAACGATATATAAGCAAGAATATCGTACTTTGAAGAAAATCTAATGATTGGTTTTTACAGAAAGTTGAAAAAACCGAAAAATCACTAGAGTAAAGCGCCATTTTCTGACATTATATTTCGTACTCAATACCTAATTCTAATGTAAAATCGTTAGTTAAGCAAGATTCTCGTATTTAAAAAATCTGATGATAGGTTTTTTCAGAAAATTGGAAAAACCGTAAAATCACAAGAGTAAAGTGTCATTTTCTGAAATTAGATTTCGTTCTAAATGCACAATCCCTATGTAAAAACGTTATTTAAGCAGGAATATCGTACTTTGAAGAAAATCTAATGATAGGTTTTTTCAGAAAATTGAAAAAACCGAAAAATCAAAAGGTAAAGTGCCATTTTCTGACATTACATTTCGTACTCAATACCTAATTCTAATGTAAAGGCGTTAGTTAAGCAAGATTCTCGTATTTAAAAAATCTGATGATAGGTTTTTTCATAAAATTGGAAAAACCGTAAAATCACAAGAGTAAAGTGTCATTTTCTGACATTAGATTTCGTTCTAAATGCTTAATCCCTATGTAAAAACGTTATCTAAGTAAGAATATTGTGTCTCGAAGAAAATCTAAAGATAGGTTTTTTCAGAAAATTGGAAAAACCGTAAAATCACAAGAGTAAAGTGTCATTTTCTGACATTAGATTTCGTTCTAAATGCTTAATCCCTATGTAAAAACGTTATCTAAGCAAGAATATTGTGTCTTGAAGAAAATCTAATGATAGGTTTTTTCAGAAAATTGGAAAAACCGAAAAATCACAAGAGCAAAGTGCCATTTTCTGACATTACATTTCGTTCAACATGCTTAATCCCTATGTAAAAACGTTATCTAAGCAAGAATATCGGACTTTGAAGAAAATCTAATGATTGATTCTTTCAGAAATTAGAAAAAACCGAAAAATCACTGGAGTAAAGCGCAATTTTCTGACGTTAGAATTCATTCTACATGCTTAATCCCTATGTAGAAACGTTATTTAAGCAAGAATATCGTACTTTGAAGAAAATCTAATGTTAGGATTTTTCAGAAAATTGAAAAAAACAGAAAAATCACAACAGTAAAGTGCCATTTTCTGACATTACATTTCGTACTCAATACCTAATTCTAATGTAAAAGCGTTAGTTAAGCAAGATTCTCGTATTTAAATAATCTGATGATAGGTTTTTTCAGAAAATTGGAAAAACCGTAAAATCACAAGAGTAAAGTGTCATTTTCTGACATTAGATTTCGTTCTAAATGCTTAATCCCTATGTAGAAACGTTATTTAAGCAAGAATATCGTACTTTGAAGAAAATCTAATGTTAGGATTTTTCAGAAAATTGAAAAAAACAGAAAAATCACAAGAGTAAAGTGCCATTTTCTGACATTACATTTCGTACTCAATACCTAATTCTAATGTAAAAGCGTTAGTTAAGCAAGATTCTCGTATTTAAAAAATCTGATGATAGGTTTTTTCAGATAATTGAAAAAACCGAAAAATCACTAGAGTAAAGCGCAATTTTCTGACATTAGATTTCGTTCTAAATGCCTAATCCCTATGTAAAAACGATATTTAAGCAAGAATATCGTACTTTGAAGAAAATCTAATGATAGATTCTTTCAGAAAATTGAAAAAACCGAAAAATCACAAGAGTAAAGTGCCATTTTCTGACATTACATTTCGTACTCAATACCTAATTCTAATGTAAAAGCGTTAGTTAAGCAAGATTCTCGTATTTAAAAAATCTGATGATAGGTTTTTTCAGATAATTGAAAAAACCGAAAAATCACTAGAGTAAAGCGCAATTTTCTGACATTAGATTTCGTTCTAAATGCCTAATCCCTATGTAAAAACGATATTTAAGCAAGAATATCGTACTTTGAAGAAAATCTAATGATAGATTCTTTCAGAAAATTGAAAAAACCGAAAAATCACAAGAGTAAAGTGCCATTTTCTGTCATTAGATTTCGTTCTAAATTCCTAATCCCTATGTAAAAACGATATTTAAGCAAGAATATCGTACCTTGAAGAAAATCTAATGATTGGTTTTTACAGAAAGTTGAAAAAACCGAAAAATCACTAGAGTAAAGCGCCATTTTCTGACGTTAGAATTCGTTCTAAATGCTTAATCCCTATGTAGAAACGTTATTTAAGCAAGAATATCGTACTTTGAAGAAAATCTAATGTTAGGATTTTTCAGAAAATTGAAAAAAACAGAAAAATCACAAGAGTAAAGTGCCATTTTCTGAAATTACATTTCGTACTCAATACCTAATTCTAATGTACAAGCGTTAGTTAAGCAAGATTCTCGTATTTAAAAAATCTGATGATAGGTTTTTTCAGATAATTGAAAAAACCGAAAATTCACAAGAGTAAAGTGCCATTTTCTGACATTAGATTTCGTTCTAAATGCCCAATCCCTATGTAAAAACGTTATTTAAGCAGGAATATCGTACTTTGAAGAAAATCTAATGATAGATTCTTTCAGAAAATTGAAAAAACCGAAAAATCACTAGAGTAAAGCGCCATTTTCTGACATTATATTTCGTACTCAATACCTAATTCTAATGTAAAATCGTTAGTTAAGCAAGATTCTCGTATTTAAAAAATCTGATGATAGGTTTTTTCAGAAAATTGGAAAAACCGTAAAATCACAAGAGTAAAGTGTCATTTTCTGACATTAGATTTCGTTCTAAATGCTTAATCCCTATGTAAAACGTTATCTAAGCAAGAATATTGTGTCTTGAAGAAAATCTAATGATAGGTTTTTTCAGAAAATTGGAAAAACCGAAAAATCACAAGAGCAAAGTGCCATTTTCTGACGTTAGATTTCATTCTAAATGCTTAATCCCTATGTAAAAACGTTATCTAAGCAAGAATATCGGACTTTGAAGAAAATCTAATGATTGATTCTTTCAGAAATTAGAAAAAACCGAAAAATCACTAGAGTAAAGCGCAATTTTCTGACGTTAGAATTCGTTCTAAATGCTTAATCCCTATGTAGAAACGTTATTTAAGCAAGAATATCGTACTTTGAAGAAAATCTAATGTTAGGATTTTTCAGAAAATTGAAAAAAACAGAAAAATCACAAGAGTAAAGTGCCATTTTCTGACATTACATTTCGTACTCAATACCTAATTCTAATGTAAAAGCGTTAGTTAAGCAAGATTCTCGTATTTAAAAAATCTGATGATAGGTTTTTTCAGATAATTGAAAAAACCGAAAAATCACTAGAGTAAAGCGCAATTTTCTGACATTAGATTTCGTTCTAAATGCCTAATCCCTATGTAAAAACGATATTTAAGCAAGAATATCGTACTTTGAAGAAAATCTAATGATAGATTCTTTCAGAAAATTGAAAAAACCGAAAAATCACAAGAGTAAAGTGCCATTTTCTGACATTACATTTCGTACTCAATACCTAATTCTAATGTAAAAGCGTTAGTTAAGCAAGATTCTCGTATTTAAAAAATCTGATGATAGGTTTTTTCAGATAATTGAAAAAACCGAAAAATCACTAGAGTAAAGCGCAATTTTCTGACATTAGATTTCGTTCTAAATGCCTAATCCCTATGTAAAAACGATATTTAAGCAAGAATATCGTACTTTGAAGAAAATCTAATGATAGATTCTTTCAGAAAATTGAAAAAACCGAAAAATCACAAGAGTAAAGTGCCATTTTCTGTCATTAGATTTCGTTCTAAATTCCTAATCCCTATGTAAAAACGATATTTAAGCAAGAATATCGTACCTTGAAGAAAATCTAATGATTGGTTTTTACAGAAAGTTGAAAAAACCGAAAAATCACTAGAGTAAAGCGCCATTTTCTGACGTTAGAATTCGTTCTAAATGCTTAATCCCTATGTAGAAACGTTATTTAAGCAAGAATATCGTACTTTGAAGAAAATCTAATGTTAGGATTTTTCAGAAAATTGAAAAAAACAGAAAAATCACAAGAGTAAAGTGCCATTTTCTGAAATTACATTTCGTACTCAATACCTAATTCTAATGTACAAGCGTTAGTTAAGCAAGATTCTCGTATTTAAAAAATCTGATGATAGGTTTTTTCAGATAATTGAAAAAACCGAAAATTCACAAGAGTAAAGTGCCATTTTCTGACATTAGATTTCGTTCTAAATGCCCAATCCCTATGTAAAAACGTTATTTAAGCAGGAATATCGTACTTTGAAGAAAATCTAATGATAGATTCTTTCAGAAAATTGAAAAAACCGAAAAATCACTAGAGTAAAGCGCCATTTTCTGACATTATATTTCGTACTCAATACCTAATTCTAATGTAAAATCGTTAGTTAAGCAAGATTCTCGTATTTAAAAAATCTGATGATAGGTTTTTTCAGAAAATTGGAAAAACCGTAAAATCACAAGAGTAAAGTGTCATTTTCTGACATTAGATTTCGTTCTAAATGCTTAATCCCTATGTAAAACGTTATCTAAGCAAGAATATTGTGTCTTGAAGAAAATCTAATGATAGGTTTTTTCAGAAAATTGGAAAAACCGAAGAATCACAAGAGCAAAGTGCCATTTTCTGACGTTAGATTTCATTCTAAATGCTTAATCCCTATGTAAAAACGTTATCTAAGCAAGAATATCGGACTTTGAAGAAAATCTAATGATTGATTCTTTCAGAAATTAGAAAAAACCGAAAAATCACTAGAGTAAAGCGCAATTTTCTGACGTTAGAATTCGTTCTAAATGCTTAATCCCTATGTAGAAACGTTATTTAAGCAAGAATATCGTACTTTGAAGAAAATCTAATGTTAGGATTTTACAGAAAATTGAAAAAAACAGAAAAATCACAAGAGTAAAGTGCCATTTTCTGACATTACATTTCGTACTCAATACCTAATTCTAATGTAAAAGCGTTAGTTAAGCAAGATTCTCGTATTTAAAAAATCTGATGATAGGTTTTTTCAGATAATTGAAAAAACCGAAAAATCACTAGAGTAAAGCGCAATTTTCTGACATTAGATTTCGTTCTAAATGCCTAATCCCTATGTAAAAACGATATTTAAGCAAGAATATCGTACTTTGAAGAAAATCTAATGATTGGTTTTTACAGAAAGTTGAAAAAACCGAAAAATCACTAGAGTAAAGCGCCATTTTCTGACATTATATTTCGTACTCAATACCTAATTCTAATGTAAAATCGTTAGTTAAGCAAGATTCTCGTATTTGAAAAATCTGATGATAGGTTTTTTCAGAAAATTGGAAAAACCGTAAAATCACAAGAGTAAAGTGTCATTTTCTGACATTAGATTTCGTTCTAAATGCTTAATCCCTATGTAAAAACGTTATCTAAGCAAGAATATTGTGTCTTGAAGAAAATCTAATGATAGGTTTTTTCAGAAAATTGGAAAAACCGAAAAATCACAAGAGCAAAGTGCCATTTTCTGACATTACATTTCGTTCAGCATGCTTAATCCCTATGTAAAAACGTTATCTAAGCAAGAATATCGGACTTTGAAGAAAATCTAATGATTGATTCTTTCAGAAATTAGAAAAAACCGAAAAATCACTGGAGTAAAGCGCAATTTTCTGACGTTAGAATTCATTCTACATGCTTAATCCCTATGTAGAAACGTTATTTAAGCAAGAATATCGTACTTTGAAGAAAATCTAATGCTAGGATTTTTCAGAAAATTGAAAAAAACAGAAAAATCACAACAGTAAAGTGCCATTTTCTGACATTACATTTCGTACTCAATACCTAATTCTAATGTAAAAGCGTTAGTTAAGCAAGATTCTCGTATTTAAATAATCTGATGATAGGTTTTTTCAGAAAATTGGAAAAACCGTAAAATCACAAGAGTAAAGTGTCATTTTCTGACATTTGATTTCGTTCTAAATGCTTAATCCCTATGTAAAAACGTTATCTAAGCAAGAATATTGTGTCTTGAAGAAAATCTAATGATAGGTTTTATCAGAAAATTGGAATAACCGAAAAATCACAAGAGCAAAGTGCCATTTTCTGACATTACATTTCGTTCAACATGCTTAATCCCTATGTAAAAACGTTATCTAAGCAAGAATATCGGACTTTGAAGAAAATCTAATGATTGATTCTTTCAGAAATTAGAAAAAACCGAAAAATCACTAGAGTAAAGCGCAATTTTCTGACGTTAGAATTCGTTCTAAATGCTTAATCCCTATGTAGAAACGTTATTTAAGCAAGAATATCGTACTTTGAAGAAAATCTAATGTTAGGATTTTTCAGAAAATTGAAAAAAACAGAAAAATCACAAGAGTAAAGTGCCATTTTCTGACATTACATTTCGTACTCAATACCTAATTCTAATGTAAAAGCGTTAGTTAAGCAAGATTCTCGTATTTAAAAAATCTGATGATAGGTTTTTTCAGAAAATTGGAAAAACCGTAAAATCACAAGAGTAAAGTGTCATTTTCTGACATTAGATTTCGTTCTAAATGCTTAATCCCTATGTAGAAACGTTATTTAAGCAAGAATATCGTACTTTGAAGAAAATCTAATGTTAGGATTTTACAGAAAATTGAAAAAAACAGAAAAATCACAACAGTAAAGTGCCATTTTCTGACATTACATTTCGTACTCAATACCTAATTCTAATGTAAAAGCGTTAGTTAAGCAAGATTCTCGTATTTAAAAAATCTGATGATAGGTTTTTTCAGATAATTGAAAAAACCGAAAAATCACTAGAGTAAAGCGCAATTTTCTGACATTAGATTTCGTTCTAAATGCCTAATCCCTATGTAAAAACGATATTTAAGCAAGAATATCGTACTTTGAAGAAAATCTAATGATTGGTTTTTACAGAAAGTTGAAAAAACCGAAAAATCACTAGAGTAAAGCGCCATTTTCTGACATTATATTTCGTACTCAATACCTAATTCTAATGTAAAATCGTTAGTTAAGCAAGATTCTCGTATTTAAAAAATCTGATGATAGGTTTTTTCAGAAAATTGGAAAAACCGTAAAATCACAAGAGTAAAGTGTCATTTTCTGACATTAGATTTCGTTCTAAATGCTTAATCCCTATGTAAAAACGTTATCTAAGCAAGAATATTGTGTCTTGAAGAAAATCTAATGATAGGTTTTTTCAGAAAATTGGAAAAACCGAAAAATCACAAGAGCAAAGTGCCATTTTCTGACATTACATTTCGTTCAACATGCTTAATCCCTATGTAAAAACGTTATCTAAGCAAGAATATCGGACTTTGAAGAAAATCCAATGATTGATTCTTTCAGAAATTAGAAAAAACCGAAAAATCACTGGAGTAAAGCGCAATTTTCTGACGTTAGAATTCATTCTACATGCTTAATCCCTATGTAGAAACGTTATTTAAGCAAGAATATCGTACTTTGAAGAAAATCTAATGTTAGGATTTTTCAGAAAATTGAAAAAACCGAAAAATCACAAGAGTAAAGTGCCATTTTCTGTCATTAGATTTCGTTCTAAATGCCTAATCCCTATGTAAAAACGATATTTAAGCAAGAATATCGTACTTTGAAGAAAATCTAATGATTGGTTTTTACAGAAAGTTGAAAAAACCGAAAAATCACTAGAGTAAAGCGCCATTTTCTGACGTTAGAATTCGTTCTAAATGCTTAATCCCTATGTAGAAACGTTATTTAAGCAAGAATATCGTACTTTGAAGAAAATCTAATGTTAGGATTTTTCAGAAAATTGAAAAAAACAGAAAAATCGCAAGAGTAAAGTGCCATTTTCTGAAATTACATTTCGTACTCAATACCTAATTCTAATGTACAAGCGTTAGTTAAGCAAGATTCTCGTATTTAAAAAATCTGATGATAGGTTTTTTCAGATAATTGAAAAAACCGAAAATTCACAAGAGTAAAGTGCCATTTTCTGACATTAGATTTCGTTCTAAATGCCCAATCCCTATGTAAAAACGTTATTTAAGCAGGAATATCGTACTTTGAAGAAAATCTAATGATAGATTCTTTCAGAAAATTGAAAAAACCGAAAAATCACAAGAGTAAAGTGCCATTTTCTGTCATTAGATTTCGTTCTAAATGCCTAATCCCTATGTAAAAACGATATATAAGCAAGAATATCGTACTTTGAAGAAAATCTAATGATTGGTTTTTACAGAAAGTTGAAAAAACCGAAAAATCACTAGAGTAAAGCGCCATTTTCTGACATTATATTTCGTTCTAAAAACTTAATTCTAATGTAAAATTGTTATATAAGCAAGATTGTCGTATCTAAAAAATCTAATGATAGATTCTTTCAGAAAATTGAAAAAACCGAAAAATCACAAGAGTAAAGTGCCATTTTCTGTCATTAGATTTCGTTCTAAATGCCTAATCCCTATGTAAAAACGATATTTAAGCAAGAATATCGTACTTTGAAGAAAATCTAATGATTGGTTTTTACAGAAAGTTGAAAAAACCGAAAAATCACTAGAGTAAAGCGCCATTTTCTGACATTATATTTCGTACTCAATACCTAATTCTAATGTAAAATCGTTAGTTAAGCAAGATTCTCGTATTTAAAAAATCTGATGATAGGTTTTTTCAGAAAATTGGAAAAACGGTAAAATCACAAGAGTAAAGTGTCATTTTCTGACATTAGATTTCGTTCTCAATGCTTAATCCCTATGTGAAAACGTTATCTAAGCAAGAATATTGTGTCTTGAAGAAAATCTAATGATAGGTTTTTTCAGAAAATTGGAAAAACCGAAAAATCACAAGAGCAAAGTGCCATTTTCTGACATTACATTTCATTCTACATGCTTAATCCCTATGTAAAAACGTTATCTAAGCAAGAATATCGGACTTTGAAGAAAATCTAATGATTGACTCTTTCAAAAATTAGAAAAAACCGAAAAATCACTCGAGTAAAGCGCAATTTTCTGACGTTAGAATTCGTTCTAAATGCTTAATCCCTATGTAGAAACGTTATTTAAGCAAGAATATCGTACTTTGAAGAAAATCTAATGTTAGGATTTTACAGAAAATTGAAAAAAACAGAAAAATCACAAGAGTAAAGTGCCATTTTCTGACATTACATTTCGTACTCAACACCTAATTCTAATGTAAAAGCGTTAGTTAAGCAAGATTCTCGTATTTAAAAAATCTGGTGATAGGTTTTTTCAGATAATTGAAAAAACCGAAAAATCACTAGAGTAAAGCGCAATTTTCTGACATTAGATTTCGTTCTAAATGCCTAATCCCTATGTAAAAACGATATTTAAGCAGGAATATCGTACTTTGAAGAAAATCTAATGATAGGTTTTTTCAGAAAATTGAAAAAACCGAAAATTCACAAGAGTAAAGTGACATTTTCTGACATTACATTTCGGTCTAAAAACTTAATTCTAATGTAAAATTGTTATATAAGCAAGATTGTCGTATTTAAAAAATCTAATGATAGATTCTTTCAGAAAATTGAAAAAACCGAAAAATCACAAGAGTAAAGTGCCATTTTCTGTCATTAGATTTCGTTCTAAATGCCTAATCCCTATGTAAAAACGATATTTAAGCAAGAATATCGTACTTTGAAGAAAATCTAATGATTGGTTTTTACAGAAAGTTGAAAAAACCGAAAAATCACTAGAGTAAAGCGCCATTTTCTGACATTATATTTCGTACTCAATACCTAATTCTAATGTAAAATCGTTAGTTAAGCAAGATTCTCGTATTTGAAAAATCTGATGATAGGTTTTTTCAGAAAATTGGAAAAACCGTAAAATCACAAGAGTAAAGTGTCATTTTCTGACATTAGATTTCGTTCTAAATGATTAATCCCTATGTAAAAACGTTATCTAAGCAAGAATATTGTGTCTTGAAGAAAATCTAATGATAGGTTTTTTCAGAAAATTGGAAAAACCGAAAAATCACAAGAGCAAAGTGCCATTTTCTGACTTTAGATTTCATTCTAAATGCTTAATCCCTATGTAAAAACGTTATCTAAGCAAGAATATCGGACTTTGAAGAAAATCTAATGATAGGTTTTTTCAGAAAATTGAAAAAACCGAAAATTCACTAGAGTAAAGTGACATTTTCTGACATTACATTTCGTTCTAAAAACTTAATTCTAATGTAAAATTGTTATATAAGCAAGATTGTCGTATTTAAAAAATCTAATGATAGATTCTTTCAGAAAATTGAAAAAACCGAAAAATCACAAGAGTAAAGTGCCATTTTCTGTCATTAGATTTCGTTCTAAATGCCTAATCCCTATGTAAAAACGATATTTAAGCAAGAATATCGTACTTTGAAGAAAATCTAATTATTGGTTTTTACAGAAAGTTGAAAAACCCGAAAAATCACTAGAGTAAAGCGCCATTTTCTGACATTATATTTCGTACTCAATACCTAATTCTAATGTAAAAGCGTTAGTTAAGCAAGATTCTCGTATTTAAAAAATCTGATGATAGGTTTTTTCAGAAAATTGGAAAAACCGTAAAATCACAAGAGTAAAGTGTCATTTTCTGACATTTGATTTCGTTCTAAATGCTTAATCCCTATGTAAAAACGTTATCTAAGCAAGAATATTGTGTCTTGAAGAAAATCTAATGATAGGTTTTATCAGAAAATTGGAAAAACCGAAAAATCACAAGAGCAAAGTGCCATTTTCTGACGTTACATTTCGTTCTACATGCTTAATCCCTATGTAAAAACGTCATTTAAGCACGAATATCGTACTTTGAAGAAAATCTAATGATAGGTTTTTTCAGAAAATTGAAAAAACCGAAAAATCACAAGAGTAAAGTGCCATTTTCTGTCATTAGATTTCGTTCTAAATGCCTAATCCCTATGTAAAAACGATATTTAAGCGAGAATATCGTACTTTGAAGAAAATCTAATGATTGGTTTTTACAGAAAGTTGAAAAAACCGAAAAATCACTAGAGTAAAGCGCCATTTTCTGACATTATATTTCGTACTCAATACCTAATTCTAATGTAAAATCGTTAGTTAAGCAAGATTCTCGTATTTAAAAAATCTGATGATAGGTTTTTTCAGAAAATTGGAAAAACCGTAAAATCACAAGAGTAAAGTGTCATTTTCTGTCATTAGATTTCGTTCTAAATGCCTAATCCCTATGTAAAAACGATATTTAAGCGAGAATATCGTACTTTGAAGAAAATCTAATGATTGGTTTTTACAGAAAGTTGAAAAAACCGAAAAATCACTAGAGTAAAGCGCCATTTTCTGACATTATATTTCGTACTCAATACCTAATTCTAATGTAAAATCGTTAGTTAAGCAAGATTCTCGTATTTAAAAAATCTGATGATAGGTTTTTTCAGAAAATTGGAAAAACCGTAAAATCACAAGAGTAAAGTGTCATTTTCTGACATTAGATTTCGTTCTAAATGCTTAATCCCTATGTAGAAACGTTATTTAAGCAAGAATATCGTACTTTGAAGAAAATCTAATGTTAGGATTTTACAGAAAATTGAAAAAAACAGAAAAATCACAAGAGTAAAGTGCCATTTTGTGACATTACATTTCGTTCTACATGCTTAATCCCTATGTAAAAACGTTATCTAAGCAAGAATATCGGACTTTGAAGAAAATCTAATGATTGATTCTTTCAAAAATTAGAAAAAACCGAAAAATCACTCGAGTAAAGCGCAATTTTCTGTCGTTAGAATTCGTTCTAAATGCTTAATCCCTATGTAGAAACGTTATTTAAGCAAGAATATCGTACTTTGAAGAAAATCTAATGTTAGGATTTTTCAGAAATTTGAGAAAACCGAAAAATCACTAGAGTAAAGCGCCATCTTCTGACATTACATTTCGTTCTAAATACTTAATGCTAAGGTAAAAGCGGTAGTTAAGCAAGATTCTCGTATTTAAAAATCTGATGACAGGTTTTTTCAGAAAATTGAAAAAACCGAAAAATCACAGGAGTAAAGTGCCATTTTCTGACATTAGATTTCGTTCTAAATGCATAATCCCTATGTAAAAACGTCATTTAAGCAAGAATATCGGTCTTTGAAGAAAATCAAATGATAGATTCTTTCAGAAAATTGAAAAAACCGAAAAATCACAAGTGTAAACTGCCATTTTCTGACATTAGATTTCGTTCTAAATGCTTAATCCCTATGTAGAAACGTTATTTAAGCAAGAATATCGTACTTTGAAGAAAATCTAATGATAGGTTTTTTCTGAAAATTGAAAAAACCGAAAAATCACAAGAGTAAAGTGCCATTTTCTGTCACTACATTTCGTTCTAGATGCCTAATCCTTATGTAAAAACGATATTTAAGCAAGAATATCGTACCTTGAAGAAAATCTAATGAGTGGTTTTTACAGAAAGTTGAAAAAACCGAAAAATTACTAGAGTAAAGCGCCATTTTCTGACATTATATTTCGTACTCAATACCTAATTCTAATGTAAAATCGCTTGTTAAGCAAGATTCTCGTATTTAAAAAATCTGATGATAGGTGTTTTCAGAAAATTGGAAAAACCGTAAAATCACAAGAGTAAAGTGTCATTTTCTGACATTTGATTTCGTTCTAAATGCTTAATCCCTATGTGAAAACGTTATCTAAGCAAGAATATTGTGTCTTGAAGAAAATCTAATGATAGGTTTTTTCAGAAAATTGAAAAAACCGAAAAATCACAAGAGTAAAGTGCCATTTTCTGTCATTAGATTTCGTTCTAAATGCCTAGTCCCTATGTAGAAACGATATTTAAGCAAGAATATCGTACTTTGAAGAAAATCTAATGATTGGTTTTTACAGAAAGTTGAGAAAACCGAAAAATCACTAGAGTAAAGCGCCATTTTCTGACATTATATTTCGTACTCAATACCTAATTCTAACGTAAAATCGTTAGTTAAGCAAAATTCTCGTATTTGAAAAATCTGATGATAGGTTTTTTCAGAAAATTGGAAAAACCGTAAAATCACAAGAGTAAAGTGTCATTTTCTGACATTAGATTTCGTTCTAAATGCTTAGTCCCTATGTAAAAACGTTATCTAAGCAAGAATATTGTGTCTTGAAGAAAATCTAATGATAGGTTTTTTCAGAAAATTGGAAAAACCGAAAAATCACAAGAGCAAAGTGCCATTTTCTGACTTTAGATTTCATTCTAAATGCTTAATCCCTATGTAAAAACGTTATCTAAGCAAGAATATCGGACTTTGAAGAAAATCTAATGATAGGTTTTTTCAGAAAATTGAAAAAACCGAAAATTCACTAGAGTAAAGTGACATTTTCTGACATTACATTTCGTTCTAAAAACTTAATTCTAATGTAAAATTGTTATATAAGCAAGATTGTCGTATTTAAAAAATCTAATGATAGATTCTTTCAGAAAATTGAAAAAACCGAAAAATCACAAGAGTAAAGTGCCATTTTCTGTCATTAGATTTCGTTCTAAATGCCTAATCCCTATGTAAAAACGATATTTAAGCAAGAATATCGTACTTTGAAGAAAATCTAATTATTGGTTTTTACAGAAAGTTGAAAAACCCGAAAAATCACTAGAGTAAAGCGCCATTTTCTGACATTATATTTCGTACTCAATACCTAATTCTAATGTAAAAGCGTTAGTTAAGCAAGATTCTCGTATTTAAAAAATCTGATGATAGGTTTTTTCAGAAAATTGGAAAAACCGTAAAATCACAAGAGTAAAGTGTCATTTTCTGACATTTGATTTCGTTCTAAATGCTTAATCCCTATGTAAAAACGTTATCTAAGCAAGAATATTGTGTCTTGAAGAAAATCTAATGATAGGTTTTATCAGAAAATTGGAAAAACCGAAAAATCACAAGAGCAAAGTGCCATTTTCTGACGTTACATTTCGTTCTACATGCTTAATCCCTATGTAAAAACGTTATTTAAGCACGAATATCGTACTTTGAAGAAAATCTAATGATAGGTTTTTTCAGAAAATTGAAAAAACCGAAAATTCCCAAGAGTAAAGTGACATTTTATGACATTACATTTCGTTCTAAAAACTTAATTCTAATGTAAAATTGTTATATAAGCAAGATTGTCGTATTTAAAAAATCTAATGATACATTCTTTCAGAAAATTGGAAAAACCGTAAAATCACAAGAGTAAAGTGTCATTTTCTGACATTAGATTTCGTTCTAAATGCTTAATCCCTATGTAAAAACGATATTTAAGCAAGAATATCGTACTTTGAAGAAAATCTAATGATTGGTTTTTACAGAAAGTTGAAAAAACCGAAAAATTACTAGAGTAAAGCGCCATTTTCTGACATTATATTTCGTACTCAATACCTAATTCTAATGTAAAATCGCTTGTTAAGCAAGATTCTCGTATTTAAAAAATCTGATGATAGGTTTTTTCAGAAAATTGGAGAAACCGTAAAATCACAAGAGTAAAGTGTCATTTTCTGACATTAGATTTCGTTCTAAATGCTTAATCCCTATGTAAAAACGTTATCTAAGCAAGAATATTGTGTCTTGAAGAAAATCTAATGATAGGTTTTTTCAGAAAATTGGAAAAACCGAAAAATCACAAGAGCAAAGTGCCATTTTCTGACATTACATTTCGTTCTACATGCTTAATCCCTATGTAAAAACGTTATCTAAGCAAGAATATCGGACTTTGAAGAAAATCTAATGATTGACTCTTTCAAAAATTAGAAAAAACCGAAAAATCACTCGAGTAAAGCGCAATTTTCTGACGTTAGAATTCGTTCTAAATGCTTAATCCCTATGTAGAAACGTTATTTAAGCAAGAATATCGTACTTTGAAGAAAATCTAATGTTAGGATTTTACAGAAAATTGAAAAAAACAGAAAAATCACAAGAGTAAAGTGCCATTTTCTGACATTACATTTCGTACTCAATACCTAATTCTAATGTAAAAGCGTTAGTTAAGCAAGATTCTCGTATTTAAAAAATCTGGTGATAGGTTTTTTCAGATAATTGAAAAAACCGAAAAATCACTAGAGTAAAGCGCAATTTTCTGACATTAGATTTCGTTCTAAATGCCTAATCCCTATGTAAAAACGATATTTAAGCAGGAATATCGTACTTTGAAGAAAATCTAATGATAGGTTTTTTCAGAAAATTGAAAAAACCGAAAATTCACAAGAGTAAAGTGACATTTTCTGACATTACATTTCGGTCTAAAAACTTAATTCTAATGTAAAATTGTTATATAAGCAAGATTGTCGTATTTAAAAAATCTAATGATAGATTCTTTCAGAAAATTGAAAAAACCGAAAAATCACAAGAGTAAAGTGCCATTTTCTGTCATTAGATTTCGTTCTAAATGCCTAATCCCTATGTAGAAACGATATTTAAGCAAGAATATCGTACTTTGAAGAAAATCTAATGATTGGTTTTTACAGAAAGTTGAGAAAACCGAAAAATCACTAGACTAAAGCGCCATTTTCTGACATTATATTTCGTACTCAATACCTAATTCTAACGTAAAATCGTTAGTTAAGCAAGATTCTCGTATTTGAAAAATCTGATGATAGGTTTTTTCAGAAAATTGGAAAAACCGTAAAATCACAAGAGTAAAGTGTCATTTTCTGACATTAGATTTCGTTCTAAATGCTTAGTCCCTATGTAAAAACGTTATCTAAGCAAGAATATTGTGTCTTGAAGAAAATCTAATGATAGGTTTTTTCAGAAAATTGGAAAAACCGAAAAATCACAAGAGCAAAGTGCCATTTTCTGACATTACATTTCGTTCTACATGCTTAATCCCTATGTAAAAACGTTATTTAAGCAAGAATATCGTACTTTGAAGAAAATCTAATGTTAGGATTTTTCAGAAATTTGAGAAAACCGAAAAATCACTAGAGTAAAGCGCCATCTTCTGACATTACATTTCGTTCTAAATACTTAATGCTAAGGTAAAATCGGTAGTTAAGCAAGATTCTCGTATTTGAAAAATCTGATGATAGGTTTTTTCAGAAAATTGAAAAAACCGAAAAATCACAGGAGTAAACTGCCATTTTCTGACATTAGATTTCGTTCTAAATGCACAATCCCTATGTAAAAACGATATTTAAGCAAGAATATCGTACTTTGAAGAAAATCTAATGATTGGTTTTTACAGAAAGTTGAAAAAACCGAAAAATCACTAGAGTAAAGCGCCATTTTCTGACATTATATTTCGTACTCAATACCTAATTCTAATGTATAATCGTTAGTTAAGCAAGATTCTCGTATTTAAAAAATCTGATGATAGGTTCTTTCAGAAAATTGAAAAAACCGAAAAATCTCAAGAGTAAAGTGCCATTTTCTGTCACTAGATTTCATTCTAAATGCCTAATGCCTATGTAAAAACGATATATAAGCAAGAATATCGCACTTTGAAGAAAATCTAATGAGTGGTTTTTACAGAAAGTTAAAAAAACCGAAAAATTACTAGAGTAAAGCGCCATTTTCTGACATTATATTTCGTACTCAATACCTAATTCTAATGTAAAATCGCTTGTTAAGCAAGATTCTCGTATTTAAAAAATCTGATGATAGGTGTTTTCAGAAAATTGGAAAAACCGTAAAATCAC
The DNA here is from genome assembly GCF_051020955.1 of Megalopta genalis. Classification (NCBI taxonomy): domain Eukaryota; kingdom Metazoa; phylum Arthropoda; class Insecta; order Hymenoptera; family Halictidae; genus Megalopta; species Megalopta genalis. Next base: position 1,422,570 of record NW_027476113.1, on the reverse strand, counting down.
AAGAGTAAAGTGTCATTTTCTGACATTTGATTTCGTTCTAAATGCTTAATCCCTATGTGAAAACGTTATCTAAGCAAGAATATTGTGTCTTGAAGAAAATCTAATGATAGGTTTTTTCAGAAAATTGAAAAAACCGAAAAATCACAAGAGTAAAGTGCCATTTTCTGTCATTAGATTTCGTTCTAAATGCCTAATCCCTATGTAGAAACGATATTTAAGCAAGAATATCGTACTTTGAAGAAAATCTAATGATTGGTTTTTACAGAAAGTTGAGAAAACCGAAAAATCACTAGAGTAAAGCGCCATTTTCTGACATTATATTTCGTACTCAATACCTAATTCTAACGTAAAATCGTTAGTTAAGCAAGATTCTCGTATTTGAAAAATCTGATGATAGGTTTTTTCAGAAAATTGGAAAAACCGTAAAATCACAAGAGTAAAGTGTCATTTTCTGACATTAGATTTCGTTCTAAATGCTTAGTCCCTATGTAAAAACGTTATCTAAGCAAGAATATTGTGTCTTGAAGAAAATCTAATGATAGGTTTTTTCAGAAAATTGGAAAAACCGAAAAATCACAAGAGCAAAGTGCCATTTTCTGACATTACATTTCGTTCTACATGCTTAATCCCTATGTAAAAACGTTATTTAAGCAAGAATATCGTACTTTGAAGAAAATCTAATGTTAGGATTTTTCAGAAATTTGAGAAAACCGAAAAATCACTAGAGTAAAGCGCCATCTTCTGACATTACATTTCGTTCTAAATACTTAATGCTAAGGTAAAATCGGTAGTTAAGCAAGATTCTCGTATTTGAAAAATCTGATGATAGGTTTTTTCAGAAAATTGAAAAAACCGAAAAATCACAGCAGTAAACTGCCATTTTCTGACATTAGATTTCGTTCTAAATGCACAATCCCTATGTAAAAACGATATTTAAGCAAGAATATCGTACTTTGAAGAAAATCTAATGATTGGTTTTTACAGAAAGTTGAAAAAACCGAAAAATCACTAGAGTAAAGCGCCATTTTCTGACATTATATTTCGTACTCAATACCTAATTCTAATGTATAATCGTTAGTTAAGCAAGATTCTCGTATTTAAAAAATCTGATGATAGGTTTTTTCAGAAAATTAGAAAAACCGTAAAATCACAAGAGTAAAGTGTCATTTTCTGACATTAGATTTCGTTCTAAATGCATAATCCCTATGTAAAAACGTTATCTGAGCAAGAATATTGTGTCTTGAAGAAAATCTAATGATAGGTTTTTTCAGAAAATTGGAAAAACCGTGAAATCACAAGAGTAAAGTGTCATTTTCTGACATTAGATTTCGTTCTAAATGCTTAATCCCTATGTAAAAACGTTATCTGAGCAAGAATATTGTGTCTTGAAGAAAATCTAATGATAGGTTTTTTCAGAAAATTGGAAAAACCGAAAAATCACAAGAGCAAAGTGCCATTTTCTGACATTACATTTCGTTCTACATGCTTAATCTCTATGTAAAAACGTTATCTAAGCAAGAATATGGGACTTTGAAGAAAATCTAATGATTGATTCTTTCAGAAATTAGAAAAAACCGAAAAATCACTAGAGTAAAGCGCAATTTTCTGACGTTAGAATTCGTTCTAAATGCTTAATCCCTATGTAGAAACGTTATTTAAGCAAGAATATCGTACTTTGAAGAAAATCTAATGTTAGAATTTTTCAGAAATTTGAGAAAACCGAAAAATCACTAGACTAAAGCGCCATCTTCTGACATTACATTTCGTTCTAAATACTTAATGCTAAGGTAAAATCGGTAGTTAAGCAAGATTCTCGTATTTAAAAATCTGATGACAGGTTTTTTCAGAAAATTGAAAAAACCGAAAAATCACAGGAGTAAACTGCCATTTTCTGACATTAGATTTCGTTCTAAATGCACAATCCCTATGTAAAAACGTTATTTAAGCAGGAATATCGTACTTTGAAGAAAATCTAATGATAGGTTTTTTCAGAAAATTTTGAAAAACCGAAAAATCACAAGAGTAAAGTGCCATTTTCTGTCATTATATTTCGTACTCAATACCTAATTCTAATGTAAAATCGTTAGTTAAGCAAGATTCTCGTATTTAAAAAATCTGATGATAGGTTTTTTCAGAAAATTGGAAAAACCGTAAAATCACAAGAGTAAAGTGTCATTTCCTGACATTAGATTTCGTTCTAAATGCTTAATCCCTATGTAAAAACGTTATCTAAGCAAGAATATTGTGTCTCGAAGAAAATCTAATGATAGGATTTTTCAGAAAATTGGAAAAACCGAAAAATCACAAGAGCAAAGTGCCATTTTCTGAACTTACATTTCGTTCTACATGCTTAATCCCTATGTAAAAACGTTATTTAAGTACGAATATCGTATTTTGAAGAAAATCTAATGATAGGTTTTTTCAGAAAATTGAAAAAACCGAAAATTCACAAGAGTAAAGTGACATTTTCTGACATTACATTTCGTTCTAAAAACTTAATTCTAATGTAAAATTGTTATATAAGCAAGATTGTCGTATTTAAAAAATCTAATGATAGATTCTTTCAGAAAATTGAAAAAACCGAAAAATCACAAGAGTAAAGTGCCATTTTCTGTCATTAGATTTCGTTCTAAATGCCTAATCCCTATGTAAAAACGATATTTAAGCAAGAATATCGTACTTTGAAGAAAATCTAATGATTGGTTTTTACAGAAAGTTGAAAAAACCGAAAAATCACTAGAGTAAAGCGCCATTTTCTGACATTATATTTCGTACTCAATACCTAATTCTAATGTATAATCGTTAGTTAAGCAAGATTCTCGTATTTAAAAAATCTGATGATAGGTTTTTTCAGAAAATTAGAAAAACCGTAAAATCACAAGAGTAAAGTGTCATTTTCTGACATTAGATTTCGTTCTAAATGCATAATCCCTATGTAAAAACGATATTTAAGCAAGAATATTGTGTCTTGAAGAAAATCTAATGATACGTTTTTTCAGAAAATTGGAAAAACCGAAAAATCACAAGAGCAAAGTGCCATTTTCTGACATTGCATTTCGTTCTACATGCTTAATCCCTATGTAAAAACGTTATTTAAGCAAGAATATCGTACTTTGAAGAAAATCTAATGTTAGGATTTTTCAGAAATTTGAGAAAACCGAAAAATCACTAGAGTAAAGCGCCATCTTCTGACATTACATTTCGTTCTAAATACTTAATGCTAAGGTAAAATCGGTAGTTAAGCAAGATTCTCGTATTTAAAAATCTGATGACAGGTTTTTTCAGAAAATTGAAAAAACCGAAAAATCACAGGAGTAAACTGCCATTTTCTGACATTAGATTTCGTTCTAAATGCACAATCCCTATGTAAAAACGTTATTTAAGCAGGAATATCGTACTTTGAAGAAAATCTAATGATAGGTTTTTTCAGAAAATTGAAAAAACCGAAAAATCACAAGAGTAAAGTGCCATTTTCTGTCATTATATTTCGTACTCAATACCTAATTCTAATGTAAAATCGTTAGTTAAGCAAGATTCTCGTATTTAAAAAATCTGATGATAGGTTTTTTCAGAAAATTGGAAAAACCGTAAAATCACAAGAGTAAAGTGTCATTTTCTGACATTAGATTTCGTTCTAAATGCTTAATCCCTATGTAAAAACGTTATTTAAGCACGAATATCGTATTTTGAAGAAAATCTAATGATAGGATTTTTCAGAAAATTGAAAAAAACAGAAAAATCACAAGAGTAAAGTGCCATTTTCTGACATTACATTTCGTACTCAATACCTAATTCTAATGTAAAAGCGTTAGTTAAGCAAGATTCTCGTATTTAAAAATTCTGATGACAGGTTTTTTCAGATAATTGAAAAAACCGAAAATTCACTAGAGTAAAGTGCCATTTTCTGACATTAGATTTCGTCCTAACTGCTCAATCCCTATGTAAAAACGTTATTTAAGCAGGAATATCGTACTTTGAAGAAAATCTAATGATAGGTTTTTTCAGAAAATTGAAAAAACCGAAAATTCACAAGAGTAAAGTGACATTTTCTGACATTACATTTCGTTCTAAAAACTTAATTCCAATGTAAAATTGTTATATAAGCAAGATTGTCGTATTTAAAAAATCTAATGATAGATTCTTTCAGAAAATTGAAAAAACCGAAAAATCACAAGAGTAAAGTGTCATTTTCTGACATTAGATTTCGTTCTAAATGCTTAATCCCTATGTAAAAACGTTATCTAAGCAAGAATATTGTGTCTTGAAGAAAATCTAATGATAGGTTTTTTCAGAAAATTGGAAAAACCGTAAAATCACAAGAGTAAAGTGTCATTTTCAGACATTAGATTTCGTTCTAAATGCTTAATCCCTATGTAAAAGCGTTATCTAAGCAAGAATATTGTGTCTTGAAGAAAATCTAATGATAGGTTTTTTCAGAAAATTGGAAAAACCGAAAAATCACAAGAGCAAAGTGCCATTTTCTGACCTTACTTTTCGTTCTACATGCTTAATCCCTATGTAAAAACGTTATCTAAGCAAGAATATCGGACTTTGAGGAAAATCTAATGAGTAGTTTTTACAGAAAATTGAAAAAACCGAAAAATCACTAGAGTAAAGCGCCATTTTCTGACATTATATTTCGTACTCAATACCTAATTCTAATGTAAAATCGTTAGTTAAGCATGATTCTCGTATTTAAAAAATCTGATGATAGGTTTTTTCAGAAAATTGGAAAAACCGTAAAATCACGAGAGTAAAGTGTCATTTTCTGACATTAGATTTCGTTCTAAATGCGTAATCCCTATGTAAAAACGTTATCTAAGCAAGAATATTGTGTCTTGAAGAAAATGTAATGATAGGTTTTTTCAGAAAATTGGAAAAACCGAAAAATCACAAGAGCAAAGTGCCATATTCTGACATTACATTTCGTTCTACATGCTTAATCCCTATGTAAAAACGTTATCTAAGCAAGAATATCGTACTTTGAAGAAAATCTAATGAGTGGTTTTTGCAGAAAATTGAGAAAACCGAGAAATCACTAGAGTAAAGCGCCATTTTCTGACATTATATTTCGTACTCAATACCTAATTCTAATGTAAAATCGTTAGTTAAGCAAGATTCTCGTATTTAAAAAATCTGATGATAGGTTTTTTCAGAAAATTGGAAAAACCGTAAAATCACAAGAGTAAAGTGTCATTTTCTGACATTAGATTTCGTTCTAAATGCTTAATCCCTATGTAAAAACGTTATCTAAGCAAGAATATTGTGTCTGGAAGAAAATCTAATGATAGGTTTTTTCAGAAAATTGGAAAAACCGAAAAATCACAAGAGCAAAGTGCCATTTTCTGACATTACATTTCGTTCTAAATGCTTAATCCCTATGTAAAAACGTTATTTAAGCACGAATATCGTATTTGGAAGAAAATCTAATGATTGGTTTTTACAGAAAGTTGAAAAAACCGAAAAATCACTAGAGTAAAGCGCCATTTTCTGTCATTAGATTTCGTACTCAATACCTAATTCGAATGTAAAAGCGTTAGTTAAGCAAGATTCTCGTATTTAAAAAATCTGATGATAGGTTTTTTCAGATAATTGAAAAAACCGAAAAATCACAAGAGTAAAGTGCCATTTTCTGACATTAGATTTCGTCCTAACTGCTCAATCCCTATGTAAAAACGTTATTTAAGCAGGAATATCGTACTTTGAAGAAAATCTAATGATAGGTTTTTTCAGAAAATTGAAAAAACCGAAAATTCACAAGAGTAAAGTGACATTTTCTGACATTACATTTCGTTCTAAATACTTAATGCTAAGGTAAAATCGGTAGTTAAGCAAGATTCTCGAATTTAAAAATCTAATGATAGGTTTTTTCAGATAATTGAAAAAACCGAAAAATCACAAGAGCAAAGTGCCATTTTCTGACGTTACATTTCGTTCTACATGCTTAATCCCTATGTAAAAACGTTATTTAAGCACGAATATCGTATTTTGAAGAAAATCTAATGAGTAGTTTTTACAGAAAATTGAAAAAACCGAAAATTCACAAGAGTAAAGTGACATTTTCTGACATTACATTTCGTACTCAATACCTAATTCTAATGTAAAAGCGTTAGTTAAGCAAGATTCTCGTATTTAAAAAATCTGGTGATAGGTTTTTTCAGATAATTGAAAAAACCGAAAAATCACAAGAGCAAAGTGCCATTTTCTGACGTTACATTTCGTTCTACATGCTTAATCCCTATGTAAAAACGTTATTTAAGCACGAATATCGTATTTTGAAGAAAATCTAATGTTAGGATTTTTCAGAAATTTGAGAAAACCGAAAAATCACTAGAGTAAAGCGCCATCTTCTGACATTACATTTCGTTCTAAATACTTAATGCTAAGGTAAAATCGGTAGTTAAGCAAGATTCTCGTATTTAAAAATCTAATGATAGATTCTTTCAGAAAATTGAAGAAACCGGAAAATCACAAGAGTAAAGTGCCATTTTCTGTCATTAGATTTCGTTCTAAATGCCTAATCCCTATGTAGAAACGTTATTTAAGCAAGAATATCGTACTTTGAAGAAAATCTAATGATTGGTTTTTACAGAAAGTTGAAAAAACCGAAAAATCACTAGAGTAAAGCGCCATTTTCTGACATTATATTTCGTACTCAATACCTAATTCTAATGTAAAATCGTTAGTTAAGCAAGATTCTCGTATTTGAAAAATCTGATGATAGGTTTTTTCAGAAAATTGGAAAAACCGTAAAATCACAAGAGTAAAGTGTCATTTTCTGACATTAGATTTCGTTCTAAATGCCTAATTCCTATGTAGAAACGATATTTAAGCAAGAATATCGTACTTTGAAGAAAATCTAATGAGTGGTTTTTACAGAAAGTTGAAAAAACCGAAAAATCACAAGCGTAATGTGCCATTTTCTGACATTACATTTCGTTCTAAATGCTTAATCCCTATGTAAAAACGTTATTTAAGCACGAATATCGTACTTTGAAGAAAATCTAATGAGTGGTTTTTGCAGAAAATTGAGAAAACCGAGAAATCACTAGAGTAAAGCGCCATTTTCTGACATTATATTTCGTACTCAATACCTAATTCTAATGTAAAATCGTTAGTTAAGCAAGATTCTCGTATTTAAAAAATCTGATGATAGGTTTTTTCAGAAAATTGGAAAAACCGTAAAATCACAAGAGTAAAGTGTCATTTTCTGACATTAGATTTCGTTCTAAATGCTTAATCCCTATGTAAAAACGTTATCTAAGCAAGAATATTGTGTCTGGAAGAAAATCTAATGATAGGTTTTTTCAGAAAATTGGAAAAACCGAAAAATCACAAGAGCAAAGTGCCATTTTCTGACATTACATTTCGTTCTAAATGCTTAATCCCTATGTAAAAACGTTATTTAAGCACGAATATCGTATTTGGAAGAAAATCTAATGATAGGATTTTTCAGAAAATTGAAAAAAACAGAAAAATCACAAGAGTAAAGTGCCATTTTCTGACATTACATTTTGTACTCAATACCTAATTCTAATGTAAGAGCGTTAGTTAAGCAAGATTCTCGTATTTAAAAAATCTGATGATAGGTTTTTTCAGATAATTATAAAAACCGAAAATTCACAAGAGTAAAGTGCCATTTTCTGACATTAGATTTCGTACTAACTGCTCAATCCCTATGTAAAAACGTTATCTAAGCAAGAATACTGTGTCTTGAAGAAAATCTAATGATAGGTTTTTTCAGATAATTGAAAAAACCGAAAATTCACAAGAGTAAAGTGCCATTTTCTGACATTAGATTTCGTCCTAACTGCTCAATCCCTATGTAAAAACGTTATTTAAGCAGGAATATCGTACTTTGAAGAAAATCTAATGATAGGTTTTTTCAGAAAATTGAAAAAACCGAAAATTCACAAGAGTAAAGTGACATTTTCTGACATTACATTTCGTACTCAATACCTAATTCTAATGTAAAAGCGTTAGTTAAGCAAGATTCTCGTATTTAAAAAATCTGGTGATAGGTTTTTTCAGATAATTGAAAAAACCGAAAAATCACAAGAGCAAAGTGCCATTTTCTGACGTTACATTTCGTTCTACATGCTTAATCCCTATGTAAAAACGTTATTTAAGCACGAATATCGTATTTTGAAGAAAATCTAATGTTAGGATTTTTCAGAAATTTGAGAAAACCGAAAAATCACTAGAGTAAAGCGCCATCTTCTGACATTACATTTCGTTCTAAATACTTAATGCTAAGGTAAAATCGGTAGTTAAGCAAGATTCTCGAATTTAAAAATCTGATGACAGGTTTTTTCAGAAAATTGAGGAAACCGAAAAATCACAGGAGTAAAGTGCCATTTTCTAACATTAGATTTCGTTCTGAATGCTTAATCCCTATGTAAAAACATTATCTAAGCAAGAATATCGGACTTTGAAGAAAATCAAATGATGGATTCTTTCAGAAAATTGAAAAAACCGAAAAATCAAAAGTGTAAACTGCCATTTTCTGACATTAGATTTCGTTCTAAATGCACAATCCCTATGTAAAAACGTTATTTAAGCAGGAATATCGTACTTTGAAGAAAATCTAATGATAGGTTTTTTCAGAAAATTGAAAAAACCGAAACATCACAAGAGTAAAGTGCCATTTTCTGTCATTAGATTTCGTTCTAAATGCCTAATTCCTATGTAGAAACGATATTTAAGCAAGAATATCGTACTTTGAAGAAAATCTAATGAGTGGTTTTTACAGAAAGTTGAAAAAACCGAAAGATCACAAGCGTAATGTGCCATTTTCTGACATTACATTTCGTTCTAAATGCTTAATCCCTATGTAAAAACGTTATTTAAGCACGAATATCGTACTTTGAAGAAAATCTAATGATTGGTTTTTACAGAAAGTTGAAAAAACCGAAAAATCACTAGAGTAAAGCGCCATTTTCTGACATTATATTTCGTTCTAAATACTTAATTCTAAGGTAAAATCGGTAGTTAAGCAAGATTCTCGTATTTCAAAATTCTAATGATAGGTTTTTTCAGAAAATTGTAGAAACCGTAAAATCACTACAGTAAAAGTGCCAGTTTCTGACATTAGATTTCGTTCTAAATGCTTAATCCCTATGTAAAAACGTTATTTAAGCACGAATATCGTATTTGGAAGAAAATCTAATGATACGATTTTTCAGAAAATTGAAAAAAACCGAAAAATCACAAGAGTAATGTGCCATTTTCTGACATTATATTTCGTTCTTAAATACCTAATTCTAATGTAAAATCGTTAGATAAGCAAGATTCTCGTATTTAAAAAATCTGATGACAGGTTTTTTCAGATAATTGAAAAAACCGAAAATTAACAAGAGTAAAGTGCCATTTTCTGACATTAGATTTCGTCCTAACTGCTCAATCCCTATGTAAAAACGTTATCTAAGCAAGAATACTGTGTCTTGAAGAAAATCTAATGATAGGTTTTTTCAGATAATTGGAAAAATCGAAAAATCACAAGAGCAAAGTGCCATTTTCTGACGTTACATTTCGTTCTACATGCTTAATCCCTATGTAAAAACGATATTTAAGCAAGAATATCGTACTTTGAAGAAAATCTAATGATTGGTTTTTACAGAAAGTTGAAAAAACCGAAAAATCACTAGAGTAAAGCGCCATTTTCTGACATTATATTTCGTTCTAAATACTTACTTCTAAGGTAAAATCGGTAGTTAAGCAAGATTCTCGTATTTAAAAATTCTAATGATAGGTTTTTTCAGAAAATTGTAGAAACCGTAAAATCACTACAGTAAAAGTGCCATTTTCTGACATTAGATTTCGTTCTAAATGCTTAATCCCTATGTAAAAACGTTATTTAAGCACGAATATCGTATTTGGAAGAAAATCTAATGATACGATTTTTCAGAAAATTGAAAAAAACAGAAAAATCACAAGAGTAAAGTGCCATTTTCTGACATTACATTTCGTACTCAATACCTAATTCTAATGTAAAAGTGTTAGTTAAGCAAGATTCTCGTATTTAAAAAATCTGATGATAGGTTTTTTCAGATAATTGAAAAAACCGAAAATTCACAAGTGTAAAGTGCCATTTTCTGACGTTACATTTCGTTCTACATGCTTAATCCCTATGTAAAAACGATATTTAAGCAAGAATATCGTACTTTGAAGAAAATCTAATGATTGGTTTTTACAGAAAGTTGAAAAAACCGAAAAATCACTAGAGTAAAGCGCCATTTTCTGACATTATATTTCGTTCTAAATACTTAATTCTAAGGTAAAATCGGTAGTTAAGCAAGATTCTCGTATTTAAAAATTCTAATGATAGGTTTTTTCAGAAAATTGTAGAAACCGTAAAATCACTACAGTAAAAGTGCCATTTTCTGACATTAGATTTCGTTCTAAATGCTTAATCCCTATGTAAAAACGTTATTTAAGCACGAATATCGTATTTGGAAGAAAATCTAATGATACGATTTTTCAGAAAATTGAAAAAAACAGAAAAATCACAAGAGTAAAGTGCCATTTTCTGACATTACATTTCGTACTCAATACCTAATTCTAATGTAAAAGTGTTAGTTAAGCAAGATTCTCGTATTTAAAAAATCTGATGATAGGTTTTTTCAGATAATTGAAAAAACCGAAAATTCACAAGTGTAAAGTGCCATTTTCTGACATTAGATTTCGTTCTAACTGCTCAATCCCTATGTAAAAACGTTATTTAAGCAGGAATATCGTACTTTGAAGAAAATCTAATGATAGGTTTTTTCAGAAAATTGAAAAAACCGAGAATTCACAAGAGTAAAGTGACATTTTCTGACATTACATTTCGTTCTAAAAACTTAATTCTAATGTAAAATTGTTATATAAGCAAGATTGTCGTATTTAAAAAATCTAATGATAGATTCTTTCAGAAAATTGAAAAAACCGAAAAATCACAAGAGTAAAGTGCCATTTTCTGTCATTAGATTTCGTTCTAAATGCCTAATCCCTATGTAAAAACGATATTTAAGCAAGAATATCGTACTTTGAAGAAAATCTAATGATTGATTCTTTCAGAAATTAGAAAAAACCGAAAAATCACTAGAGTAAAGCGCAATTTTCTGACGTTAGAATTCGTTCTAAATGCTTAATCCCTATGTAAAAACGTTATCTAAGCAAGAATATTGTGTCTTGAAGAAAATCTAATGATAGGTTTTTTCAGAAAATTGGAAAAACCGAAAAATCACAAGAGCAAAGTGCCATTTTCTGACATTACATTTCGTTCTAAATGCTTAATCCCTATGTAAAAACGTTATTTAAGCACGAATATCGTATTTTGAAGATAATCTAATGATAGGATTTTTCAGAAAATTGAAAAAAACAGAAAAATCACAAGAGTAAAGTGCCATTTTCTGACATTACATTTTGTACTCAATACCTAATTCTAATGTAAGAGCGTTAGTTAAGCAAGATTCTCGTATTTAAAAAATCTGATGATAGGTTTTTTCAGATAATTGAAAAAACCGAAAATTCACAAGAGCAAAGTGCCATTTTCTGACGTTACATTTCGTTCTACATGCTTAATCCCTATATAAAAACGTTATTTAAGCACGAATATCGTATTTTGAAGAAAATCTAATGATAGGATTTTTCAGAAAATTGAAAAAAACCGAAGAATCACAAGAGTAATGTGCCATTTTCTGACATTACATTTCGTTCTAAATGCCCAATCCCTATGTAAAAACGTTATTTAAGCAGGAATAACGTACTTTGAAGAAAATCTAATGATAGGTTTTTTCAGAAAATTGGAAAAACCGAAAAATCACTAGAGCAAAGTGCCATATTCTGACATTACATTTCGTTCTACATGCTTAATCCCTATGTAAAAACGTTATCTAAGCAAGAATATCGTACATTGAAGAAAATCTAATGAGTAGTTTTTACAGAAAATTGAAAAAACCGAAAAATCACTAGAGTAAAGCGCCATTTTCTGACATTATATTTCGTACTCAATACCTAATTCTAATGTAAAATCGTTAGTTAAGCATGATTCTCGTATTTAAAAAATCTGATGATAGGTTTTTTCAGAAAATTGGAAAAACCGTAAAATCACGAGAGTAAAGTGTCATTTTCTGACATTAGATTTCGTTCTAAATGCGTAATCCCTATGTAAAAACGTTATCTAAGCAAGAATATTGTGTCTTGAAGAAAATCTAATGATAGGATTTTTTAGAAAATTGAAAAAAACAGAAAAACCACAAGAGTAAAGTGCCATTTTCTGACATTACATTTCGTACTCAATACCTAATTCTAATGTAAAAGCGTTAGTTAAGCAAGATTCTCGTATTTAAAAAATCTGATGATAGGTTTTTTCAGAAAATTGGAGAAACCGTAAAATCACAAGAGTAAAGTGTCATTTTCTGACATTAGATTTCGTTCTAAATGCCCAACCCCTATGTAAAAACGTTATTTAAGCAGGAATATCGTACTTTGAAGAAAATCTAATGATAGGTTTTTTCAGAAAATTGAAAAAACCGAAAAATCACAAGAGTAAAGTGCCATTTTCTGTCATTAGATTTCGTACTCAATACCTAATACTAATTTAAAAGCGTTAGCTAAGCAATATTCTCGTATTTAAAAAATCTGATGATAGGTTTTTTCAGAAAATTGGAAAAACCGTAAAATCACAAGAGTAAAGTGTCATTTTCTGACATTAGATTTCGTTCTAAATGCCCAATCCCTATGTAAAAACGTTATTTAAGCAGGAATATCGTACTTTGAAGAAAATCTAATGATAGGTTTTTTCAGAAAATTGAAAAAACCGAAAATTCACAAGAGTAAAGTGACATTTTCTGACATTACATTTCGTACTCAATACCTAATTCTAATGTAAAAGCGTTAGCTAAGCAAGATTCTCGTATTTAAAAAATCTGATGATAGGTTTTTTCAGATAATTGAAAAAACCGAAAATTCACAAGAGTAAAGTGCCATTTTCTGACATTAGATTTCGTCCTAACTACTCAATCCCTATGTAAAATCGTTATTTAAGCAGGAATATCGTACTTTGAAGAAAATCTAATGATAGGATTTTTCAGATAATTGAAAAAACCGAAAATTCACAAGAGTAAAGTGACATTTTCTGACATTACATTTCGTTCTAAAAACTTAATTCTAATGTAAAATTGTTATATAAGCAAGATAGTCGTATTTAAAAAATCTAATGATAGATTCTTTCAGAAAATTGAAAAAACCGAAAAATCACTAGAGTAAAGTGTCATTTTCTGACATTAGATTTCGTTCTAAATGCTTAATCCCTATGTAAAAACGTTATCTAAGCAAGAATATTGTGTCTTGAAGAAAATCTAATGATAGGTTTTTTCAGAAAATTGGAAAAACCGTAAAATCACAAGAGTAAAGTGTCATTTTCAGACATTAGATTTCGTTCTAAATGCTTAATCCCTATGTAGAAACGTTATTTAAGCAAGAATATCGTTATTTGAAGAAAATCTAATGTTAGGATTTTTCAGAAATTTGAGAAAACCGAAAAATCACTAGAGTAAAGCGCCATCTTCTGACGTTACATTTCGTTCTAAATACTTAATGCTAAGGTAAAATCGGTAGTTAAGCAAGATTCTCGTATTTAAAAAATCTGATGATAGGTTTTTTCAGATAATTGAAAAAACCGAAAATTCACAAGAGCAAAGTGCCATTTTCTGACGTTACATTTCGTTCTACATGCTTAATCCCTATATAAAAACGTTATTTAAGCACGAATATCGTATTTTGAAGGAAATCTAATGATAGGATTTTTCAGAAAATTGAAAAAAACCGAAGAATCACAAGAGTAATGTGCCATTTTCTGACATTACATTTCGTTCTAAATGCCCAATCCCTATGTAAAAACGTTATTTAAGCAGGAATAACGTACTTTGAAGAAAATCTAATGATAGGTTTTTTCAGAAAATTGGAAAAACCGAAAAATCACTAGAGCAAAGTGCCATATTCTGACATTACATTTCGTTCTACATGCTTAATCCCTATGTAAAAACGTTATATAAGCAAGAATATCGTACATTGAAGAAAATCTAATGAGTAGTTTTTACAGAAAATTGAAAAAACCGAAAAATCACTAGAGTAAAGCGCCATTTTCTGACATTATATTTCGTACTCAATACCTAATTCTAATGTAAAATCGTTAGTTAAGCATGATTCTCGTATTTAAAAAATCTGATGATAGGTTTTTTCAGAAAATTGGAAAAACCGTAAAATCACGAGAGTAAAGTGTCATTTTCTGACATTAGATTTCGTTCTAAATGCGTAATCCCTATGTAAAAACGTTATCTAAGCAAGAATATTGTGTCTTGAAGAAAATCTAATGATAGGATTTTTTAGAAAATTGAAAAAAACAGAAAAACCACAAGAGTAAAGTGCCATTTTCTGACATTACATTTCGTACTCAATACCTAATTCTAATGTAAAAGCGTTAGCTAAGCAAGATTCTCGTATTTAAAAAATCTGATGATAGGTTTTTTCAGATAATTGAAAAAACCGAAAATTCACAAGAGTAAAGTGCCATTTTCTGACATTAGATTTCGTCCTAACTACTCAATCCCTATGTAAAAACGTTATTTAAGCAGGAATATCGTACTTTGAAGAAAATCTAATGATAGGATTTTTCAGATAATTGAAAAAACCGAAAATTCACAAGAGTAAAGTGACATTTTCTGACATTACATTTCGTTCTAAATACTTAATGCTAAGGTAAAATCGGTAGTTAAGCAAGATTCTCGTATTTAAAAAATCTGATGATAGGTTTTTTCAGATAATTGAAAAAACCGAAAATTCACAAGAGCAAAGTGCCATTTTCTGACGTTACATTTCGTTCTACATGCTTAATCCCTATATAAAAACGTTATTTAAGCACGAATATCGTATTTTGAAGAAAATCTAATGATAGGATTTTTCAGAAAATTGAAAAAAACCGAAGAATCACAAGAGTAATGTGCCATTTTCTGACATTACATTTCGTTCTAAATGCCCAATCCCTATGTAAAAACGTTATTTAAGCAGGAATAACGTACTTTGAAGAAAATCTAATGATAGGTTTTTTCAGAAAATTGGAAAAACCGAAAAATCACTAGAGCAAAGTGCCATATTCTGACATTACATTTCGTTCTACATGCTTAATCCCTATGTAAAAACGTTATCTAAGCAAGAATATCGTACATTGAAGAAAATCTAATGAGTAGTTTTTACAGAAAATTGAAAAAACCGAAAAATCACTAGAGTAAAGCGCCATTTTCTGACATTATATTTCGTACTCAATACCTAATTCTAATGTAAAATCGTTAGTTAAGCAAGATTCTCGTATTTAAAAAATCTGATGATAGGTTTTTTCAGAAAATTGGAAAAACCGTAAAATCACAAGAGCAAAGTGCCATATTCTGACATTACATTTCGTTCTACATGCTTAATCCCTATGTAAAAACATTATCTAAGCAAGAATATCGTACTTTGAAGAAAATCTAATGAGTGGTTTTTGCAGAAAATTGAAAAAAACAGAAAAATCACAAGAGTAAAGTGCCATTTTCTGACATTACATTTTGTACTCAATACCTAATTCTAATGTAAGAGCGTTAGTTAAGCAAGATTCTCGTATTTAAAAAATCAGATGATAGGTTTTTTCAGATAATTGAAAAAACCGAAAATTCACAAGAGTAAAGTGCCATTTTCTGACATTAGATTTCGTCCTAACTGCTCAATCCCTATGTAAAAACGTTATTTAAGCAGGAATATCGTACTTTGAAGAAAATCTAATGATAGGTTTTTTCAGATAATTGAAAAAACCGAAAATTCACAAGAGTAAAGTGCCATTTTCTGACATTAGATTTCGTCCTAACTGCTCAATCCCTATGTAAAAACGTTATCTAAGCAGGAATATCGTACTTTGAAGAAAATCTAATGATAGGTTTTTTCAGATAATTGAAAAAACCGAAAATTCACAAGAGTAAAGTGCCATTTTCTGACATTAGATTTCGTCCTAACTGCTCAATCCCTATGTAAAAACGTTATTTAAGCAGGAATATCGTACTTTGAAGAAAATCTAATGATAGGTTTTTTCAGAAAATTGAAAAAACCGAAAATTCACAAGAGTAAAGTGACATTTTCTGACATTACATTTCGTACTCAATACCTAATTCTAATGTAACAGCGTTAGTTAAGCAAGATTCTCGTATTTAAAAAATCTGGTGATAGGCTTTTTCAGATAATTGAAAAAACCGAAAAATCACAAGAGCAAAGTGCCATTTTCTGACGTTACATTTCGTTCTACATGCTTAATCCCTATGTAAAAACGTTATTTAAGCACGAATATCGTATTTTGAAGAAAATCTAATGATAGGATTTTTCAGAAAATTGAAAAAAACCGAAGAATCACAAGAGTAATGTGCCATTTACTGACATTACATTTCGTTCTAAATGCTTAATCCCTACGTAAAAACGTTATTTAAGCACGAATATCGTATTTTGAAGAAAATCTAATGATAGGATTTTTTAGAAAATTGAAAAAAACAGAAAAACCACAAGAGTAAAGTACCATTTTCTGACATTACATTTCGTACTCAATACCTAATTCTAATGTAAAAGCGTTAGTTAAGCAAGATTCTCGTATTTGAAAAATCTGATGATAGGTTTTTTCAGAAAATTGGAAAAACCGTAAAATCACAAGAGTAAAGTGCCATTTTCTGACATTACATTTCGTTCTAAATGCTTAATCCCTATGTAAAAACGTTATTTAAGCACGAATATCGTATTTTGAAGAAAATCTAATGATAGGATTTTTCAGAAAATTGAAAAAAAAAGAAAAATCACAAGAGTAAAGTGCCATTTTCTGACATTAGATTTCGTCCTAACTGCTCAATCCCTATGTAAAAACGTTATTTAAGCAGGAATATCGTACTTTGAAGAAAATCTAATGATAGGTTTTTTCAGAAAATAGAAAAAACCGAAAATTCACAAGAGTAAAGTGACATTTTCTGACATTACATTTCGTACTCAATACCTAATTCTAATGTAAAAGCGTTAGTTAAGCAAGATTCTCGTATTTAAAAAATCTGATGATAGGTTTTTTCAGAAAATTGGAGAAACCGTAAAATCACAAGAGTAAAGTGTCATTTTCTGACATTAGATTTCGTTCTAAATGCCCAATCCCTATGTAAAAACGTTATTTAAGCAGGAATATCGTACTTTGAAGAAAATCTAATGATAGGTTTTTTCAGAAAATTGAAAAAACCGAAAAATCACAAGAGTAAAGTGCCATTTTCTGTCATTAGATTTCGTACTCAATACCTAATTCTAATTTAAAAGCGTTAGCTAAGCAATATTCTCGTATTTAAAAAATCTGATGATAGGTTTTTTCAGAAAATTGGAAAAACCGTAAAATCACAAGAGTAAAGTGTCATTTTCTGACATTAGATTTCGTTCTAAATGCCCAATCCCTATGTAAAAACGTTATTTAAGCAGGAATATCGTACTTTGAAGAAAATCTAATGATAGGTTTTTTCAGAAAATTGAAAAAACCGAAAATTCACAAGAGTAAAGTGACATTTTCTGACATTACATTTCGTACTCAATACCTAATTCTAATGTAAAAGCGTTAGCTAAGCAAGATTCTCGTATTTAAAAAATCTGATGATAGGTTTTTTCAGATAATTGAAAAAACCGAAAATTCACAAGAGTAAAGTGCCATTTTCTGACATTAGATTTCGTCCTAACTACTCAATCCCTATGTAAAAACGTTATTTAAGCAGGAATATCGTACTTTGAAGAAAATCTAATGATAGGATTTTTCAGATAATTGAAAAAACCGAAAATTCACAAGAGTAAAGTGACATTTTCTGACATTACATTTCGTTCTAAAAACTTAATTCTAATGTAAAATTGTTATATAAGCAAGATAGTCGTATTTAAAAAATCTAATGATAGATTCTTTCAGAAAATTGAAAAAACCGAAAAATCACTACAGTAAAGTGTCATTTTCTGACATTAGATTTCGTTCTAAATGCTTAATCCCTATGTAAAAACGTTATCTAAGCAAGAATATTGTGTCTTGAAGAAAATCTAATGATAGGTTTTTTCAGAAAATTGGAAAAACCGTAAAATCACAAGAGTAAAGTGTCATTTTCAGACATTAGATTTCGTTCTAAATGCTTAATCCCTATGTAAAAGCGTTATCTAAGCAAGAATATTGTGTCTTGAAGAAAATCTAATGATAGGTTTTTTCAGAAAATTGGAAAAACCGAAAAATCACAAGAGCAAAGTGCCATTTTCTGACTTTACTTTTCGTTCTACATGCTTAATCCCTATGTAAAAACGTTATCTAAGCAAGAATATCGGACTTTGAAGAAAATCTAATGATTGATTATTTCAGAAATTAGAAAAAACCGAAAAATCACTAGAGTAAAGCGCAATTTTATGACGTTAGAATTCGTTCTAAATGCTTAATCCCTATGTAGAAACGTTATTTAAGCAAGAATATCGTACTTTGAAGAAAATCTAATGTTAGGATTTTTCAGAAATTTGAGAAAACCGAAAAATCACTAGAGTAAAGCGCCATCTTCTGACATTACATTTCGTTCTAAATACTTAATGCTAAGGTAAAATCGGTAGTTAAGCAAGATTCTCGTATTTAAAAAATCTGATGATAGGTTTTTTCAGATAATTGGAAAAACCGTAAAATCACGAGAGTAAAGTGTCATTTTCTGACATTAGATTTCGTTCTAAATGCGTAATCCCTATGTAAAAACGTTATCTAAGCAAGAATATTGTGTCTTGAAGAAAATCTAATGATAGGTTTTTTCAGAAAATTGGAAAAACCGTAAAATCACAAGAGTAAAGTGTCATTTTCTGACATTAGATTTCGTTCTAAATGCTTAATCCCTATGTAAAAACGTTATCTAAGCAAGAATATTGTGTCTTGAAGAAAATCTAATGATAGGTTTTTTCAGAAAATTGGAAGAACCGAAAAATCACAAGAGCAAAGTGCCATTTTCTGACATTACATTTCGTTCTAAATGCTTAATCCCTATGTAAAAACGTTATTTAAGCACGAATATCGTATTTTGAAGAAAATCTAATGATAGGATTTTTCAGAAAATTGAAAAAAACAGAAAAATCACAAGAGTAAAGTGCCATTTTCTGACATTACATTTTGTACTCAATACCTAATTCTAATGTAAGAGCGTTAGTTAAGCAAGATTCTCGTATTTAAAAAATCTGATGATAGGTTTTTTCAGATAATTGAAAAAACCGAAAATTCACAAGAGTAAAGTGCCATTTTCTGACATTAGATTTCGTCCTAACTGCTCAATCCCTATGTAAAAACGTTATTTAAGCACGAATATCGTATTTTGAAGAAAATCTAATGATAGGATTTTTCAGAAAATTGAAAAAAACCGAAGAATCACAAGAGTAATGTGCCATTTTCTGACATTACATTTCGTTCTAAATGCCCAATCCCTATGTAAAAACGTTATTTAAGCAGGAATAACGTACTTTGAAGAAAATCTAATGATAGGTTTTTTCAGAAAATTGGAAAAACCGAAAAATCACTAGAGCAAAGTGCCATTTTCTGACATTACATTTCGTTCTACATGCTTAATCCCTATGTAAAAACGTTATCTAAGCAAGAATATCGTACATTGAAGAAAATCTAATGAGTAGTTTTTACAGAAAATTGAAAAAACCGAAAAATCACTAGAGTAAAGCGCCATTTTCTGACATTATATTTCGTACTCAATACCTAATTCTAATGTAAAATCGTTAGTTAAGCATGATTCTCGTATTTAAAAAATCTGATGATAGGTTTTTTCAGAAAATTGGAAAAACCGTAAAATCACGAGAGTAAAGTGTCATTTTCTGACATTAGATTTCGTTCTAAATGCGTAATCCCTATGTAAAAACGTTATCTAAGCAAGAATATTGTGTCTTGAAGAAAATCTAATGATAGGTTTTTTCAGAAAATTGGAAAAACCGAAAAATCACAAGAGCAAAGTGCCATATTCTGACATTACATTTCGTTCTACATGCTTAATCCCTATGTAAAAACATTATCTAAGCAAGAATATCGTACTTTGAAGAAAATCTAATGAGTGGTTTTTGCAGAAAATTGAGAAAACCGAGAAATCACTAGAGTAAAGCGCCATTTTCTGACATTATATTTCGTACTCAATACCTAATTCTAATGTAAAATCGTTAGTTAAGCAAGATTCTCGTATTTAAAAAATCTGATGATAGGTTTTTTCAGAAAATTGGAAAAACCGTAAAATCACAAGAGTAAAGTGTCATTTTCTGACATTAGATTTCGTTCTAAATGATTAATCCCTATGTAAAAACGTTATCTAAGCAAGAATATTGTGTCTTGAAGAAAATATAATGATAGGTTTTTTCAGAAAATTGGAAAAACCGAAAAATCACAAGAGCAAAGTGCCATTTTCTGACATTACATTTCGTTCTAAATGCTTAATCCCTATGTAAAAACGTTATTTAAGCACGAATATCGTATTTTGAAGAAAATCTAATGATAGGATTTTTCAGAAAATTGAAAAAAACAGAAAAATCACAAGAGAAAAGTGCCATTTTCTGACATTACATTTTGTACTCAATACCTAATTCTAATGTAAGAGCGTTAGTTAAGCAAGATTCTCGTATTTAAAAAATCTGATGATAGGTTTTTTCAGATAATTGAAAAAACCGAAAAATCACAAGAGCAAAGTGCCATTTTCTGACGTTACATTTCGTTCTACATGCTTAATCCCTATGTAAAAACGTTATTTAAGCACGAATATTGTGTCTTGAAGAAAATCTAATGATAGGATTTTTCAGAAAATTGAAAAAAACCGAAGAATCACAAGAGTAATGTGCCATTTACTGACATTACATTTCGTTCTAGATGCTTAATCCCTATGTAAAAACGTTATTTAAGCAGGAATATCGTACTTTGAAGAAAATCTAATGATAGGTTTTTTCAGAAAATTGAAAAAACCGAAAATTCACAAGAGTAAAGTGACATTTTCTGACATTAGATTTCGTCCTAACTGCTCAATCCCTATGTAAAAACGTTATTTAAGCAGGAATATCGTACTTTGAAGAAAATCTAATGATAGGTTTTTTCAGAAAATTGAAAAAACCGAAAATTCACAAGAGTAAAGTGACATTTTCTGACATTACATTTCGTACTCAATACCTAATTCTAATGTAACAGCGTTAGTTAAGCAAGATTCTCGTATTTAAAAAATCTGGTGATAGGTTTTTTCAGATAATTGAAAAAACCGAAAAATCACAAGAGCAAAGTGCCATTTTCTGACGTTACATTTCGTTCTACATGCTTAATCCCTATGTAGAAACGTTATCTAAGCAAGAATATCGTACTTTGAAGAAAATCTAATGATAGGATTTTTCAGAAAATTGAAAAAAACCGAAGAATCACAAGAGTAATGTGCCATTTACTGACATTACATTTCGTTCTAAATGCTTAATCCCTACGTAAAAACGTTATTTAAGCACGAATATCGTATTTTGAAGAAAATCTAATGATAGGATTTTTTAGAAAATTGAAAAAAACAGAAAAACCACAAGAGTAAAGTACCATTTTCTGACATTACATTTCGTACTCAATACCTAATTCTAATGTAAAAGCGTTAGTTAAGCAAGATTCTCGTATTTGAAAAATCTGATGATAGGTTTTTTCAGAAAATTGGAAAAACCGTAAAATCACAAGAGTAAAGTGCCATTTTCTGACATTACATTTCGTTCTAAATGCTTAATCCCTATGTAAAAACGTTATTTAAGCACGAATATCGTATTTTGAAGAAAATCTAATGATAGGATTTTTCAGAAAATTGAAAAAAAAAGAAAAATCACAAGGGTAAAGTGCCATTTTCTGACATTAGATTTCGTCCTAACTGCTCAATCCCTATGTAAAAACGTTATTTAAGCAGGAATATCGTACTTTGAAGAAAATCTAATGATAGGTTTTTTCAGAAAATAGAAAAAACCGAAAATTCACAAGAGTAAAGTGACATTTTCTGACATTACATTTCGTACTCAATACCTAATTCTAATGTAAAAGCGTTAGTTAAGCAAGATTCTCGTATTTAAAAAATCTGATGATAGGTTTTTTCAGAAAATTGGAGAAACCGTAAAATCACAAGAGTAAAGTGTCATTTTCTGACATTAGATTTCGTTCTAAATGCCCAATCCCTATGTAAAAACGTTATTTAAGCAGGAATATCGTACTTTGAAGAAAATCTAATGATAGGTTTTTTCAGAAAATTGAAAAAACCGAAGAATCACAAGAGTAATGTGCCATTTTCTGACATTACATTTCGTTCTAAATGCTTAATCCCTATGTAAAAACGTTATTTAAGCACGAATATCGTATTTTGAAGAAAATCTAATGATAGGATTTTTTAGAAAATTGAAAAAAACAGAAAAATCACAAGAGTAAAGTGCCATTTTCTGACATTACATTTCGTACTCAATACCTAATTCTAATGTAAAATCGTTAGTTAAGCAAGATTCTCGTATTTAAAAAATCTGATGATAGGTTTTTTCAGAAAATTGGAAAAACCGTAAAATCACAAGAGTAAAGTGCCATTTTCTGACATTAGATTTCGTTCTAAATGCATAATCCCTATGTAAAAACGTCATTTAAGCAAGAATATCGGACTTTGAAGAAAATCAAATGATAGATTCATTCAGAAAATTGAAAAAACCGAAAAATCAAAAGTGTAAACTGCCATTTTCTGACATTAGATTTCGTTCTAAATGCACAATCCCTATGTAAAAACGTTATTTAAGCAGGAATATCGTACTTTGAAGAAAATCTAATGATAGGTTTTTTCAGAAAATTGAAATAACCGAAAGATCACAAGAGTAAAGTGCCATTTTCTGTCATTAGATTTCGTTCTAAATGCTTAATCCCTATGTAAAAACGATATATAAGCAAGAATATCGTACTTTGAAGAAAATCTAATGATAGGATTTTTCAGAAAATTGAAAAAAACAGAAAAATCACAAGAGTAAAGTGCCATTTTCTGACTTTAGTTTTCGTTCTAAATACTTAATTCTAATGTAAAATCGGTAGTTAAGCAAGATTCTCGTATTTAAAAGATCTAATGATAGATTCTTTCAGAAAATTGGAAAAACCGTAAAATCACAAGAGTAAAGTGTCATTTTCTGACATTAGATTTCGTTCTAAATGCTTAATCCGTATGTCAAAACGATATTTAAGCAAGAATATCGTACTTTGAAGAATATCTAATGGGAGGTGTTTTCAGAAAATTGAAAAAACCGAAAAATCACAAGAGTAAAGTGCCATTTTCTGACATTAGATTTCGTTCTAAATGCTTAATCCCAATGTAAAAACGATATTTATGCAAGAATATCGTACTTTGAAGAAAATCTAATGATTGGTTTTTACAGAAAGTTGAAAAAACCGAAAAATCACTAGAGTAAAGCGCCATTTTCTGACATTACATTTCGTTCTAAATACTTAATGCTAAGGTCAAATCGGTAGTTAAGCAAGATTCTCGTATTTAAAAAATCTAATGATAGGTATTTTCAGAAAATTGAAAAAACCTTAAAATCACAAGAGTAAAGTGCCATGTTCTGACATTACATTTCGTTCTAAATACTTAATTCTAATGTAAAATCGTTAGTTAAGCAAGATTCTCGTATTTAAAAATCTGATGACAGGTTTTTTCAGAAAATTGAAAAAACCGAAAAATCGCAGGAGTAAAGTGCCATTTTCTGACATTAGATTTCGTTCTAAATGCATAATCCCTATGTAAAAACGTCATTTAAGCAAGAATATCGGACTTTGTAGAAAATCAAATGATAGATTCTTTCAGAAAATTGAAAAAACCGAAAAATCACAAGTGTAAACTGCCATTTTCTGACGTTAGATTTCGTTCTACATGCCCAATCCCTATGTAGAAATGTTATTTAAGCAGGAATATCGTACTTTGAAGAAAATCTAATGATAGGTTTTTTCAGAAAATTGAAAAAACCGAAAATTCACAAGAGTAAAGCGCCATCTTCTGACATTACATTTCGTACTCAATACCTAATTCTAATGTAAAAGCGTTAGTTAAGCAAGATTCTCGTATTTAAAAAATCTGATGACAGGTTTTTTCAGATAATTGAAAAAACCGAAAATTCACAAGAGTAAAGTGCCATTTTCTGACATTAGATTTCGTCCTAACTGCTCAATCCCTATGTAAAAACGTTATTTAAGCAGGAATATCGTACTTTGAAGAAAATCTAATGATAGGTTTTTTCAGAAAATTGAAAAAACCGAAAATTCACAAGAGTAAAGTGACATTTTCTGACATTACATTTCGTACTCAATACCTAATTCTAATGTAAAAGCGTTAGTTAAGCAAGATTCTCGTATTTAAAAAATCTGGTGATAGGTTTTTTCAGATAATTGAAAAAACCGAAAAATCACAAGAGCAAAGTGCCATTTTCTGACGTTACATTTCGTTCTACATGCTTAATCCCTATGTAAAAACGTTATTTAAGCACGAATATCGTATTTTGAAGAAAATCTAATGATAGGATTTTTCAGAAAATTGAAAAAAACCGAAGAATCACAAGAGTAATGTGCCATTTTCTGACATTACATTTCGTTCTAAATGCTTAATCCCTATGTAAAAACGTTATTTAAGCACGAATATCGTATTTTGAAGAAAATCTAATGATAGGATTTTTTAGAAAATTGAAAAAAACAGAAAAACCACAAGAGTAAAGTGCCATTTTCTGACATTACATTTCGTACTCAATACCTAATTCTAATGTAAAAGCGTTAGTTAAGCAAGATTCTCGTATTTAAAAAATCTGATGATAGGTTTTTTCAGAAAATTGGAAAAACCGTAAAATCACAAGAGTAAAGTGTGATTTTCTGACATTAGATTTCGTTCTAAATGCTTAAACCCTATGTAAAAACGTTATCTAAGCAAGAATGTTGTGTCTTGAAGAAAATCTAATGATAGGTTTTTTTAGAAAATTGGAAAAACCGTAAAATCACAAGAGTAAAGTGCCATTTTCTGACATTACATTTCGTTCTAAATGCTTAATCCCTATGTAAAAACGTTATTTAAGCACGAATATCGTATTTTGAAGAAAATCTAATGATAGGATTTTTCAGAAAATTGAAAAAAAAAGAAAAATCACAAGAGTAAAGTGCCATTTTCTGACATTAGATTTCGTCCTAACTGCTCAATCCCTATGTAAAAACGTTATTTAAGCAGGAATATCGTACTTTGAAGAAAATCTAATGATAGGTTTTTTCAGAAAATAGAAAAAACCGAAAATTCACAAGAGTAAAGTGACATTTTCTGACATTACATTTCGTACTCAATACCTAATTCTAATGTAAAAGCGTTAGTTAAGCAAGATTCTCGTATTTAAAAAATCTGATGATAGGTTTTTTCAGAAAATTGGAGAAACCGTAAAATCACAAGAGTAAAGTGTCATTTTCTGACATTAGATTTCGTTCTAAATGCCCAATCCCTATGTAAAAACGTTATTTAAGCAGGAATATCGTACTTTGAAGAAAATCTAATGATAGGTTTTTTCAGAAAATTGAAAAAACCGAAGAATCACAAGAGTAATGTGCCATTTTCTGACATTACATTTCGTTCTAAATGCTTAATCCCTATGTAAAAACGTTATTTAAGCACGAATATCGTATTTTGAAGAAAATCTAATGATAGGATTTTTTAGAAAATTGAAAAAAACAGAAAAATCACAAGAGTAAAGTGCCATTTTCTGACATTACATTTCGTACTCAATACCTAATTCTAATGTAAAATCGTTAGTTAAGCAAGATTCTCGTATTTAAAAAATCTGATGATAGGTTTTTTCAGAAAATTGGAAAAACCGTAAAATCACAAGAGTAAAGTGTCATTTTCTGACATTAGATTTCGTTCTAAATGCTTAATCCCTATGTAAAAACGTTATCTAAGCAAGAATATTGTGTCTTGAAGAAAATCTAATGATAGGTTTTTTCAGAAAATTGGAAAAACCGAAAAATCACAAGAGTAAAGTGCCATTTTCTGTCATTAGATTTCGTTCGAAATGCTTAATCCCTATGTAAAAACGATATATAAGCAAGAATATCGTACTTTGAAGAAAATCTAATGATAGTATTTTTCAGAAAATTGAAAAAAACAGAAAAATCACAAGAGTAAAGTGCCATTTTCTGACTTTAGTTTTCGTTCTAAATACTTAATTCTAATGTAAAATCGGTAGTTAAGCAAGATTCTCGTATTTAAAAATCTGATGTCAGGTTTTTTCAGAAAATTGAAAAAACCGAAAAATCACAGGAGTAAAGTGCCATTTTCTGACATTAGATTTCGTTCTAAATGCATAATCCCTATGTAAAAACGTCATTTAAGCAAGAATATCGGACTTTGAAGAAAATCAAATGATAGATTCATTCAGAAAATTGAAAAAACCGAAAAATCAAAAGTGTAAACTGCCATTTTCTGACATTAGATTTCGTTCTAAATGCACAATCCCTATGTAAAAACGTTATTTAAGCAGGAATATCGTACTTTGAAGAAAATCTAATGATAGGTTTTTTCAGAAAATTGAAATAACCGAAAGATCACAAGAGTAAAGTGCCATTTTCTGTCATTAGATTTCGTTCTAAATGCTTAATCCCTATGTAAAAACGATATATAAGCAAGAATATCGTACTTTGAAGAAAATCTAATGATAGGATTTTTCAGAAAATTGAAAAAAACAGAAAAATCACAAGAGTAAAGTGCCATTTTCTGACTTTAGTTTTCGTTCTAAATACTTAATTCTAATGTAAAATCGGTAGTTAAGCAAGATTCTCGTATTTAAAAGATCTAATGATAGATTCTTTCAGAAAATTGGAAAAACCGTAAAATCACAAGAGTAAAGTGTCATTTTCTGACATTAGATTTCGTTCTAAATGCTTAATCCGTATGTCAAAACGATATTTAAGCAAGAATATCGTACTTTGAAGAAAATCTAATGGGAGGTGTTTTCAGAAAATTGAAAAAACCGAAAAATCACAAGAGTAAAGTGCCATTTTCTGACATTAGATTTCGTTCTAAATGCTTAATCCCAATGTAAAAACGATATTTATGCAAGAATATCGTACTTTGAAGAAAATCTAATGATTGGTTTTTACAGAAAGTTGAAAAAACCGAAAAATCACTAGAGTAAAGCGCCATTTTCTGACATTACATTTCGTTCTAAATACTTAATGCTAAGGTCAAATCGGTAGTTAAGCAAGATTCTCGTATTTAAAAAATCTAATGATAGGTATTTTCAGAAAATTGAAAAAACCTTAAAATCACAAGAGTAAAGTGCCATGTTCTGACATTACATTTCGTTCTAAATACTTAATTCTAATGTAAAATCGTTAGTTAAGCAAGATTCTCGTATTTAAAAATCTGATGACAGGTTTTTTCAGAAAATTGAAAAAACCGAAAAATCGCAGGAGTAAAGTGCCATTTTCTGACATTAGATTTCGTTCTAAATGCATAATCCCTATGTAAAAACGTCATTTAAGCAAGAATATCGGACTTTGTAGAAAATCAAATGATAGATTCTTTCAGAAAATTGAAAAAACCGAAAAATCACAAGTGTAAACTGCCATTTTCTGACGTTAGATTTCGTTCTACATGCCCAATCCCTATGTAGAAATGTTATTTAAGCAGGAATATCGTACTTTGAAGAAAATCTAATGATAGGTTTTTTCAGAAAATTGAAAAAACCGAAAATTCACAAGAGTAAAGCGCCATCTTCTGACATTACATTTCGTACTCAATACCTAATTCTAATGTAAAAGCGTTAGTTAAGCAAGATTCTCGTATTTAAAAAATCTGATGACAGGTTTTTTCAGATAATTGAAAAAACCGAAAATTCACAAGAGTAAAGTGCCATTTTCTGACATTAGATTTCGTCCTAACTGCTCAATCCCTATGTAAAAACGTTATTTAAGCAGGAATATCGTACTTTGAAGAAAATCTAATGATAGGTTTTTTCAGAAAATTGAAAAAACCGAAAATTCACAAGAGTAAAGTGACATTTTCTGACATTACATTTCGTACTCAATACCTAATTCTAATGTAAAAGCGTTAGTTAAGCAAGATTCTCGTATTTAAAAAATCTGGTGATAGGTTTTTTCAGATAATTGAAAAAACCGAAAATTCACAAGAGTAAAGTGCCATTTTCTGACATTAGATTTCGTCCTAACTGCTCAATCCCTATGTAAAAACGTTATTTAAGCAGGAATATCGTACTTTGAAGAAAATCTAATGATAGGTTTTTTCAGAAAATTGAAAAAACCGAAAATTCACAAGAGTAAAGTGACATTTTCTGACATTACATTTCGTACTCAATACCTAATTCTAATGTAAAAGCGTTAGTTAAGCAAGATTCTCGTATTTAAAAAATCTGGTGATAGGTTTTTTCAGATAATTGAAAAAACCGAAAAATCACAAGAGCAAAGTGCCATTTTCTGACGTTACATTTCGTTCTACATGCTTAATCCCTATGTAAAAACGTTATTTAAGCACGAATATCGTATTTTGAAGAAAATCTAATGATAGGATTTTTCAGAAAATTGAAAAAAACCGAAGAATCACAAGAGTAATGTGCCATTTTCTGACATTACATTTCGTTCTAAATGCTTAATCCCTATGTAAAAACGTTATTTAAGCACGAATATCGTATTTTGAAGAAAATCTAATGATAGGATTTTTTAGAAAATTGAAAAAAACAGAAAAACCACAAGAGTAAAGTGCCATTTTCTGACATTACATTTCGTACTCAATACCTAATTCTAATGTAAAAGCGTTAGTTAAGCAAGATTCTCGTATTTAAAAAATCTGATGATAGGTTTTTTCAGAAAATTGGAAAAACCGTAAAATCACAAGAGTAAAGTGTGATTTTCTGACATTAGATTTCGTTCTAAATGCTTAAACCCTATGTAAAAACGTTATCTAAGCAAGAATGTTGTGTCTTGAAGAAAATCTAATGATAGGTTTTTTTAGAAAATTGGAAAAACCGTAAAATCACAAGAGTAAAGTGCCATTTTCTGACATTACATTTCGTTCTAAATGCTTAATCCCTATGTAAAAACGTTATTTAAGCACGAATATCGTATTTTGAAGAAAATCTAATGATAGGATTTTTCAGAAAATTGAAAAAAAAAGAAAAATCACAAGAGTAAAGTGCCATTTTCTGACATTAGATTTCGTCCTAACTGCTCAATCCCTATGTAAAAACGTTATTTAAGCAGGAATATCGTACTTTGAAGAAAATCTAATGATAGGTTTTTTCAGAAAATAGAAAAAACCGAAAATTCACAAGAGTAAAGTGACATTTTCTGACATTACATTTCGTACTCAATACCTAATTCTAATGTAAAAGCGTTAGTTAAGCAAGATTCTCGTATTTAAAAAATCTGATGATAGGTTTTTTCAGAAAATTGGAGAAACCGTAAAATCACAAGAGTAAAGTGTCATTTTCTGACATTAGATTTCGTTCTAAATGCCCAATCCCTATGTAAAAACGTTATTTAAGCAGGAATATCGTACTTTGAAGAAAATCTAATGATAGGTTTTTTCAGAAAATTGAAAAAACCGAAGAATCACAAGAGTAATGTGCCATTTTCTGACATTACATTTCGTTCTAAATGCTTAATCCCTATGTAAAAACGTTATTTAAGCACGAATATCGTATTTTGAAGAAAATCTAATGATAGGATTTTTTAGAAAATTGAAAAAAACAGAAAAATCACAAGAGTAAAGTGCCATTTTCTGACATTACATTTCGTACTCAATACCTAATTCTAATGTAAAATCGTTAGTTAAGCAAGATTCTCGTATTTAAAAAATCTGATGATAGGTTTTTTCAGAAAATTGGAAAAACCGTAAAATCACAAGAGTAAAGTGTCATTTTCTGACATTAGATTTCGTTCTAAATGCTTAATCCCTATGTAAAAACGTTATCTAAGCAAGAATATTGTGTCTTGAAGAAAATCTAATGATAGGTTTTTTCAGAAAATTGGAAAAACCGAAAAATCACAAGAGTAAAGTGCCATTTTCTGTCATTAGATTTCGTTCGAAATGCTTAATCCCTATGTAAAAACGATATATAAGCAAGAATATCGTACTTTGAAGAAAATCTAATGATAGTATTTTTCAGAAAATTGAAAAAAACAGAAAAATCACAAGAGTAAAGTGCCATTTTCTGACTTTAGTTTTCGTTCTAAATACTTAATTCTAATGTAAAATCGGTAGTTAAGCAAGATTCTCGTATTTAAAAATCTGATGTCAGGTTTTTTCAGAAAATTGAAAAAACCGAAAAATCACAGGAGTAAAGTGCCATTTTCTGACATTAGATTTCGTTCTAAATGCATAATCCCTATGTAAAAACGTCATTTAAGCAAGAATATCGGACTTTGAAGAAAATCAAATGATAGATTCATTCAGAAAATTGAAAAAACCGAAAAATCAAAAGTGTAAACTGCCATTTTCTGACATTAGATTTCGTTCTAAATGCACAATCCCTATGTAAAAACGTTATTTAAGCAGGAATATCGTACTTTGAAGAAAATCTAATGATAGGTTTTTTCAGAAAATTGAAATAACCGAAAGATCACAAGAGTAAAGTGCCATTTTCTGTCATTAGATTTCGTTCTAAATGCTTAATCCCTATGTAAAAACGATATATAAGCAAGAATATCGTACTTTGAAGAAAATCTAATGATAGGATTTTTCAGAAAATTGAAAAAAACAGAAAAATCACAAGAGTAAAGTGCCATTTTCTGACTTTAGTTTTCGTTCTAAATACTTAATTCTAATGTAAAATCGGTAGTTAAGCAAGATTCTCGTATTTAAAAGATCTAATGATAGATTCTTTCAGAAAATTGGAAAAACCGTAAAATCACAAGAGTAAAGTGTCATTTTCTGACATTAGATTTCGTTCTAAATGCTTAATCCGTATGTCAAAACGATATTTAAGCAAGAATATCGTACTTTGAAGAAAATCTAATGGGAGGTGTTTTCAGAAAATTGAAAAAACCGAAAAATCACAAGAGTAAAGTGCCATTTTCTGACATTAGATTTCGTTCTAAATGCTTAATCCCAATGTAAAAACGATATTTATGCAAGAATATCGTACTTTGAAGAAAATCTAATGATTGGTTTTTACAGAAAGTTGAAAAAACCGAAAAATCACTAGAGTAAAGCGCCATTTTCTGACATTACATTTCGTTCTAAATACTTAATGCTAAGGTCAAATCGGTAGTTAAGCAAGATTCTCGTATTTAAAAAATCTAATGATAGGTATTTTCAGAAAATTGAAAAAACCTTAAAATCACAAGAGTAAAGTGCCATGTTCTGACATTACATTTCGTTCTAAATACTTAATTCTAATGTAAAATCGTTAGTTAAGCAAGATTCTCGTATTTAAAAATCTGATGACAGGTTTTTTCAGAAAATTGAAAAAACCGAAAAATCGCAGGAGTAAAGTGCCATTTTCTGACATTAGATTTCGTTCTAAATGCATAATCCCTATGTAAAAACGTCATTTAAGCAAGAATATCGGACTTTGTAGAAAATCAAATGATAGATTCTTTCAGAAAATTGAAAAAACCGAAAAATCACAAGTGTAAACTGCCATTTTCTGACGTTAGATTTCGTTCTACATGCCCAATCCCTATGTAGAAATGTTATTTAAGCAGGAATATCGTACTTTGAAGAAAATCTAATGATAGGTTTTTTCAGAAAATTGAAAAAACCGAAAATTCACAAGAGTAAAGCGCCATCTTCTGACATTACATTTCGTACTCAATACCTAATTCTAATGTAAAAGCGTTAGTTAAGCAAGATTCTCGTATTTAAAAAATCTGATGACAGGTTTTTTCAGATAATTGAAAAAACCGAAAATTCACAAGAGTAAAGTGCCATTTTCTGACATTAGATTTCGTCCTAACTGCTCAATCCCTATGTAAAAACGTTATTTAAGCAGGAATATCGTACTTTGAAGAAAATCTAATGATAGGTTTTTTCAGAAAATTGAAAAAACCGAAAATTCACAAGAGTAAAGTGACATTTTCTGACATTACATTTCGTACTCAATACCTAATTCTAATGTAAAAGCGTTAGTTAAGCAAGATTCTCGTATTTAAAAAATCTGGTGATAGGTTTTTTCAGATAATTGAAAAAACCGAAAAATCACAAGAGCAAAGTGCCATTTTCTGACGTTACATTTCGTTCTACATGCTTAATCCCTATGTAAAAACGTTATTTAAGCACGAATATCGTATTTTGAAGAAAATCTAATGATAGGATTTTTCAGAAAATTGAAAAAAACCGAAGAATCACAAGAGTAATGTGCCATTTTCTGACATTACATTTCGTTCTAAATGCTTAATCCCTATGTAAAAACGTTATTTAAGCACGAATATCGTATTTTGAAGAAAATCTAATGATAGGATTTTTTAGAAAATTGAAAAAAACAGAAAAACCACAAGAGTAAAGTGCCATTTTCTGACATTACATTTCGTACTCAATACCTAATTCTAATGTAAAAGCGTTAGTTAAGCAAGATTCTCGTATTTAAAAAATCTGATGATAGGTTTTTTCAGAAAATTGGAAAAACCGTAAAATCACAAGAGTAAAGTGTGATTTTCTGACATTAGATTTCGTTCTAAATGCTTAAACCCTATGTAAAAACGTTATCTAAGCAAGAATGTTGTGTCTTGAAGAAAATCTAATGATAGGTTTTTTTAGAAAATTGGAAAAACCGTAAAATCACAAGAGTAAAGTGTCATTTTCAGACATTAGATTTCGTTCTAAATACTTAATGCTAAGGTAAAATCGGTAGTTAAGCAAGATTCTCGTATTTAAACATTCTAATGATAGGTTTTTTCAAAAATTGAAGAATTCGTAAAATCACAAGAGTAAAGTGCCATTTTCTGACATTTGACTTCGTTCTAAATGCTTAATCCCTATGTAAAAACGTATTTAAGTACGAATATCGTATTTTGAAGAAAATCTAATGATAGGATTTTTCAGATAATTGAAAAAACCGAAAATTCACAAGAGTAAAGTGACATTTTCTGACATTACATTTCGTTCTAAAAACTTAATTCTAATGTAAAATTGTTATATAAGCAAGATTGTCGTATTTAAAAAATCTAGTGATAGATTCTTTCAGAAAATTGAAAAAACCGAAAAATCACTAGAGTAAAGCGCCATTTTCTGACATTATATTTCGTTCTAAATGATTTAATCCCTATGTAAAAACGTTATTTAAGCACGAATATCGTATTTTGAAGAAAATCTAATGATAGGATTTTTCAGATAATTGAAAAAACCGAAAATTCACAAGAGTAAAGTGACATTTTCTGACATTACATTTCGTTCTAAATACTTAATTCTAATGTAAAATCGTTAGATAAGCAAGATTCTCGTATTTAAAAACTCTAATGATAGATTTTTTCAGAAAATTGAAAAAACCGTAAAATCACAAGAGTAAAGTGCCATTTTCTGACTTTAGTTTTCGTTCTAAATACTTAATTCTAATGTAAAATCGGTAGTTAAGCAAGATTCTCGTATTTAAAAGATCTAATGATAGGATTTTTCAGATAATTGAAAAAACCGTAAAATCACAAGAGTAAAGTGTCATTTTCTGACATTAGATTTCGTTCTAAATGCTTAATCCGTATGTCAAAACGATATTTAAGCAAGAATATCGTACTTTGAAGAAAATCTAATGGGAGGTGTTTTCAGAAAATTGAAAAAAACAGAAAAACCACAAGAGTAAAGTGCCATTTTCTGACATTACATTTCGTACTCAATACCTAATTCTAATGTAAAAGCGTTAGTTAAGCAAGATTCTCGTATTTAAAAAATCTGATGATAGGTTTTTTCAGAAAATTGGAAAAACCGTAAAATCACAAGAGTAAAGTGTGATTTTCTGACATTAGATTTCGTTCTAAATGCTTAAACCCTATGTAAAAACGTTATCTAAGCAAGAATGTTGTGTCTTGAAGAAAATCTAATGATAGGTTTTTTCAGAAAATTGGAAAAACCGTAAAATCACAAGAGTAAAGTGTCATTTTCAGACATTAGATTTCGTTCTAAATGCTTAATCCCTATGTAAAAGCGTTATCTAAGCAAGAATATTGTGTCTTGAAGAAAATCTAATGATAGGTTTTTTCAGAAAATTGGAAAAACCGAAAAATCACAAGAGCAAAGTGCCATTTTCTGACTTTACTTTTCGTTCTACATGCTTAATCCCTATGTAAAAACGTTATCTAAGCAAGAATATCGGACTTTGAAGAAAATCTAATGATTGATTATTTCAGAAATTAGAAAAAACCGAAAAATCACTAGAGTAAAGCGCAATTTTCTGACGTTAGAATTCGTTCTAAATGCTTAATCCCTATGTAGAAACGTTATTTAAGCAAGAATATCGTACTTTGAAGAAAATCTAATGTTAGGATTTTTCAGAAATTTGAGAAAACCGAAAAATCACTAGAGTAAAGCGCCATTTTCTGACATTAGATTTCGTTCTAAATACTTAATGCTAAGGTAAAATCGGTAGTTAAGCAAGATTCTCGTATTTAAACATTCTAATGATAGGATTTTTCAGAAAATTGAAAAAATCCGAAAAATCACAAGAGTAATGTGCCATTTTCTGACATTACATTTCGTTCTAAATGCTTAATCCCTATGTAAAAACGTTATTTAAGCACGAATATCGTATTTTGAAGAAAATCTAATGATAAGTTTTTTCAGAAAATTGAAAAAACCGAAAATTCACAAGAGTAAAGTGACATTTTCTGACATTACATTTCGTTCTAAAAACTTAATTCTAATGTAAAATTGTTATATAAGCAAGATTGTCGTATTTAAAAAATCTAATGATAGATTCTTTCAGAAAATTGAAAAAACCTAAAAATCACAAGAGTAAAGTGCCATTTTCTGTCATTAGATTTCGTTCTAAATGACTAATCCCTATGTAAAAACGATATTTAAGCAAGAATATCGTACTTTGAAGAAAATCTAATGATTGGTTTTTACAGAAAGTTGAAAAAACCGAAAAATCACTAGAGTAAAGCGCCATTTTCTGACTTTAGATTTCGTTCTAAATTCTTAATCCCTATTTAGAAACGTTATTTAAGCAAGAATATCGTACTTTGAAGAAATTCTAATGATACGTTTTTACAGAAATTTTAAAAAACCGAAAAATCGCTAGAGTAAAGCGCCATTTTCTGACTTTAGATATCGTTCTGCATGCTTAGTCCCAATGTAAAAACGTTATTTAAGCAAGAATATCGGACTTTGAAGAAAATCTAATGACAGATTCTTTCAGAAATTTGCAAAAACCGAAAAATCACTAGAGTAAAGCGCCATTTTGTGACATTAGATTTCGTTCTAAATGCTTAATTCCTATGTAAAAACGTTATTTAAGCAGGAATATCGTACTTTGAAGAAAATCTAATGTTAGGTTTGTACAGAAAGTTGAAAAAACCGAAAAATCACAATAGTAAAGTGCCATTTTCTGACATTACATTTCGTTCTAAATACTTAGTTCTAATGTAAAATCGTTAGTTAAGCAAGATTCTCGTATTTAAAAAATCTGATGATAGGTTTTTTCAGAAAATTGAAAAAACCGAAAAATCACAGGAGTAAAGTGCCATTTTCTGACATTAGATTTCGTTCTAAATGAACAAATGAACAAACGAACGAATGAACAAACGAACGAATGAACAAACGAACGAATGAACAAACGAACAAATGAACAAACGAACACATGAACAAACGAACAAATGAACAAACGAACAAATGAACAAATGAACAAATGAACAAATGAACAAATGAACAAATGAACAAATGAACAAATGAACAAATGAACAAATGAACAAATGAACAAATGAACAAATGAACAAATGAACAAATGAACAAATGAACAAATGAACAAATGAACAAACGAACAAACGAACAAACGAACAAGCGAACAAACGAACAAACGAACAAACGAACAAACGAACGCCGGTTTGCCCTCACGGACGGCGCCCAAATCGGGGCGCCATATAAGGTCATGGACCGCACCACGCCCAGGTATAGGCGGCGCACCATATCGCCCGGCCCCCCGAGATTGGGCAACAGGCGGCCTAACGCAGCCGCCGCCCTCTCAACTCGGGGGACGAGGCGGCCGAAATGCGCTCCGAACCTCCAGTGGCTGTCGAGGATCAGTCCGAGATACTTGATCTCAGACTTCACCTCGACGCAGGCTTCTCCAACCCGGATCCACGATCCGGCCGGTGGCCGCGACCGAGGCCGTCCAAACCAGACGGCCTCGACCTTCTCCGGGGCCATCTTCAGCCCCAGATCGTGGATCCTCGCGACGACGGCTGCCACCGCAACCTCCGCTGGGCGGATGGTCCTCTCGAAGGTGTCCCCGACGGTGACCACCAACGTGTCGTCTGCATAGCAGACAAGGGTGGCACCGTCGGTCAGGGAGGCCTTCTCCAGGACCGCGTTATACGCCAGGTCCCACAGGAGTGGTCCTAGCACGGACCCCTGTGGGACCCCGCAGTCCACCTCCCTCCGAATCATCCCGTACCGGCCCGGGTATTCTACCCACCTGTCCCGCAGGTAGGCCCCGATCACCCGCCTCAGATAGGGAGGCACCTGATGCTCGACCAGGGCCTCCCTAATGGCGGACCAGGGCAGGGTGTTGAAGGCATTGACGATGTCAATGGACACCGCCAAGCACACCCCGTCCCGTGCCACGGCATTGTCCGAGACAATGGCCGATCCGCGATCGGCATATTATCATTCGCTTCCATAGCTGTATTTTGAACCAGCTGTTTCAACGGCTCCTCGATCGGGCGTAAATTCGTCTCAATGTTCGACTCCGTATTCATTTTCCCAACCTTCAGAGCTAAACTATTTTTACGTATGACATCACTGGTCTTGGCTATTTCTTTGGCGATCGCGGCTCGCCGGTTTTCCTTAGACCGACGCATATCGGGCGGTACGATGCGACTTCAACGACTCTTGCAGTCCAAATGAGCCCCGATCACAGCACGACAAATTTGTTAAACCGCGCCTGTAACGACCACGATTCGCAGGGCTGTCTTTGTCGATTACAAGGAATCCGTACTTGTTTCGCCAATACCTCGTACAAAGTGCGTTGAACGTTTCGAACGACATATCTGTATTCATATGATTCGTGACATCTTGATTGAATAAAATCACTAGATTTGCATTGTCGCGAATCAAATGTTTGGGTATTCTCGCGTACGATTGCGACAGATAGAAACAACCGATGTGCGAATGTCTGCCTATCGCGAAATATTCTCTCATGACATCCTGTTCGTCGCAAGCAACGTCGTCAAAGATAAATATCGAATTCGGCCGAGCATCTGCCTGAGGAATCACGTCCGCGTTGTCCGAGTAGGCAAAATAACCTACATCCCCCACGGACGAGAACAAGTTGCTCAAGTATTGATACTGTGGTTGACGCAGCGATTTCGAATACACGTACAAGTTTGCGAATCGCAGCCAATTCGGACTCTCCAACAGACTAATCATAACATTCGTTTTACCCGCTTTGGGAGCTTTGGAAGCGTTGACAGATGGCGCTGCTGGAGTGATCAAAACAATAAACGATGCGAAAGCTGCGAAGAAACAATTGGAAGAAGCGCGACGACACAATCGCGCTATGGAGGGCCGCGGAGTGTATCTCGCGCCGTACAAACGTGGAAAAGGAATGAAGAAGAAGAAGAAGTCAAAAGAAAGGAAAAAAGATAACTCGACGACGGACGTGGAATTGAAAATCGTCTGTAAAAAATTACCGCATTTTCGCGGAGTTTTCATGCGCGATGAATTGCCGAAACAAATATGGGTAAACGAACGAGGAATAGTGAATCTGGATAGCGGTTATGGTTCAGGAACGCACTGGGTCGCGTATATAAAACATGATTCGCGAGTCAGTTACTTCGATAGTTTTGGAGATTTTCGACCACCGATCGAATTGATTCGTTATTTCCGACCATCACGTACAATCACAAGATTTATCAAAGTTACGACGAAAGCGTGTGCGGACAATTGTGTGTGAAATTTCTGCGAGGAACCCTGATATAGTTCGTCGCAAGGATGTCATACGCGTTCACGTTATCGGGAAGAAGTAGCGTGTTAGCATCCAAGTACTTCCCGCCTATAGATCTCAACAATGCCGATTACGAACTGGGCCTGCTCGATTTGCAAACTTATTACACGATACCAAACATCAGTTCAAATATCGGTATTGGGATTTTGGCTTGGATTATTTCACAAATAAATATGATATTAATTCCATTTCTTAAACAGCTTTATTTTTACTTTCATTTGAGAGAAGGTATATGTACGAACTGACGCCTGCTTATATACCTTTTTTGGTGTGGTCTTCTCCACCAATCAGAGGCGGTCATTCATCGCGTCTTACATTGTATTCTCGGTACTGGGATCACTAACGGTCAGAGCACGATGTGTTCTAACGACACCGGCGATGGTATATGGCGGCATCTTTTGATATACAGTTTACATCACCGTCGGTGCGCGTTGACGAAACCGGCGAAAAACGTAATCTGATATTTTCGAATCTCAGTCCTAAGTAAACTATAGATTAATTTTTGTCCGAGGCTAAAGTTTTTTTTCAACAATCGGAAACAATAAATTCTATTTCGGCGACGAGAGTGAGGAGATAATCATCTCCAGCCAAAGATAACAACGATGTAGAATATCCGCTGATCCTACGAGCGATCAACAACACTATGAAAAGCGAAATTAAAAGCGCATATAAGATAGATTTTACGAAACCCGACACCGTGGGTCCTATCCTAGGATTCTCTAGGAATCGCATTTTATCACCGAACACGTGGCATGTATCGCACACTTTCGTGAATATCATTAACACGAATATTATTCGAATAGAATGCAACGTAACCATCGGTTCGTACGATAACGGGAAACTGATTCACACGATACACGAATTCGCGCCCAACATGTCTCCGGGGTATAAAATATCGGAAACGCCGGCACGAGTCATTTACCTTCCGATCGTAACACGATCAATGGACGATTTAACGATTCGCATCGTGGATCAGACTGGACGTTTGATTGATTTTCGAAACGAAGAAATCACGGTACGGCTGCATGTTTGTCGAACCGTCTCATAACCTTGACATATCTGTTATGTTAATTCATAATAATAATAATACGATATCGAATACGTCGAACATAAAAAATGATGCGCCGTTTCAAAATAACAACAACAATATGGAGAAGAAGAAGACGAGGAAACTAACCGAAACGTAGAATATCTGCGATCTTTGGGATTCATCGTTACCAAGTAATCGAACTCGCTTCACCGCCATGTCCAACGACATTTCGAACATCTCTGAGGCACCAATCTTCGACAATCGAATAATTACGGTCGACCTGCACACCTACAATCCGTACGCCAACACAACGTTTGGAAACAGCGATGAGATAAGAATACCCATTCCTATACGTGGAGGGAAGACTCAGCCTACCGGGAGGATCGACCAACGTCACGGTGGCTCTAGAGAACAATGCGGTAGCGTTTATTTTCGACGAGATACATTACGAACTGATCGGAGTGGAAATCGATCGGTCCAGAAATCCCGGTACAACGACGACCTTGAAGAATTACATCAGTCTGAACATTACGAAGAGCAACGCGCTGTCCAACGCGGGCTGGATATACAGAAACTCTCACCGCAACGCCTGCGAATTTGCTAAATTTCAACTTTTGCGTGCCTATGAACACATTGCTAGGCTTCTGCGAAGATTACAAACGCTTTGTAATAAATGCTCGGCACGGATTGATGATCGGCACGATTGATTTTTCGCGCGCGCCACGAAAAAATTCAATGGAGAATGCCGCACGTCGCTTTGGACGAACTACACAAGTTGTCGATATTGCGTATTTTTGAGAGCGAAAGATCGATCAGCATGAGTTTCCGTTCGTGGTAACTGTACGAATATCCGATGCTGCAAACAACCATGAAGATATTCGCGTTACAACCCGAAAGGAAAAACGATTTAAAGAGAAACTCTACCCAATTCGATTCCTGCTTATTATCCAATATTCGACTTTACCTGAACTCGGAAATGTATCCCTACAAGGCGAGGTGTTACTGAATACAATCGACTTTCTAATGTACGGACCGTTCGTCGTCATCGACAAAACAAAGCGCTCAAAAATGCAACCACCGACGTGCGAATCGAATTCGAATGTCAAAAGGATGTCCCGCTTTCGACGGTCGTATACTGCCTGATGATACACGACTTCATCGTTGAGTACAGCTCGTTGACGAACATTGTCAGAAAAATTATATAATCATGAAAATTTTATTGTAAAACTAACGTGTATCGAAAATATATATATTTACTATCATAAAATATCTCTCTCTTTCTCATCCTTTATTCCGAACAACCGCCAACCCGAGTAGCTAATTAAGCAAAAAAGAAATAACTAAAACTGCTAACATCCTGCAATCTCCCGATAAAACTGCACTAATACTGTAAGATTAAATTTGGTTGGGTGATAATGTCTATTTAAGAAAGACGAATGCGATACTTTTTTCTTAGAATTTATTCAATTGATGCGTAAGCTTTTACACAGAAAATTTACAAATTAAAAAATATTTTAAACTTTGTATTATATTTTTTTTATTCATCGTTGACGCCACCACCCTCGTTGTCGTCGTCATCGTTGATGGACAAAACAGACATTGCGCGCTAAACATACATTATAATCAAGCGTTTTTTGAAATAAATTTTTAATTACATTAATATTCAAACTCACAACTATTGCACACGCCTCTGTCTTCTCCTCCATCGTATGGTAAAAGATGCCACACTCGTCCACGCTTCTTGGCGGTATCGACGTCGTTCGAGGATCGAGGCCGACAGGCACGTTGCCGCAATCTTCGCCGAGGAAGTACGGACAATTCCTGGAGCAAAAGCGATGCTCCAACATGGGTTTGTTCCCGGCTTCCCACCAATAGAATTCTATGCCGCACGCGAAGCATTCCACGAAATTATCCTCCCTCAGATAATAAAATCCGGCGATCGCGAGCTCCTCCGGTTTAATAAACGGGACCGGCCAATTTTCAAAGCTGCGAAGTCTGTCCTCTTCGCAGCGATAATCCATACGTTCCTACGTTTTCTCTCTCTCTCTCTCTCTCTCTCTCTCTCTACAAAAAGGCGCGATAGAAATAAAAAATAATTGTAACTAAAAAAAAAGAAAACAAATGTGTTACCTTTCGATTTCATTAGCCACATCCGAAATACACGAACTTCGCTCAAACAACAATGATATT
Organism: Megalopta genalis; assembly: GCF_051020955.1. Lineage (NCBI taxonomy): Eukaryota > Metazoa > Arthropoda > Insecta > Hymenoptera > Halictidae > Megalopta > Megalopta genalis. Next base: position 1,381,130 of record NW_027476113.1, on the reverse strand, counting down.
GAATCTTCTCTTTCGAAGTTCGCGTCCAGCAATGGAGCCTGCATGGTATGTGGTATTCTTGATACATCGGTTCCGTGATCAATGAATTGAATTTCGGACAGCTGAGATATTACAAGTTGAAACTGCGAACTCCTATTTTATTTAAAATATCCTTTTCAATATGCCCCCCTCTGTACGCGACGACGGGATCCTTGTAGTCTCGAACGAAATTTTTTATAATAGTGCCAATGTCCTCTTGTTGATAATTCTTTTTCCCCTGGAAATTTTTAAATGGAATCCCGTGCACGAAATTCGAGACGTGCCATGCAGACTTCTGATCGCTTCTGGATAAATCCATGTAGCGAACGCGCAATTCGAATTCAAATAATTCATATTCAGCGGTATGAGCATTTACGATGGCTAATTCTTTACAATTAAATTTGTTGGCTACGAAGAAACCGTCGATATCGACAATAAAATCTATTGCGGACATCTTAAACGTCAACTTACTTTTTGCAAAATATATGTCTATAACAACACGCACCTTTCCACTGTACGACAACGATTTAATTTGCTCCGCGTTATGCTTCATCTATTTATTAACATGCACATACGCGCACTTCACACTCCACAACGTCGTAAAAATGCAAGCGCCCCCTCTCTAATCTACCCCTCTCACTCTCTCTCTCTCTCACTCCAAAACATTTCCTACAATGTAAAAGTGCAAGCGCGATAAAAAGACGCCACATAATTAAATTCAATAAGACGAGAAGACCGGAAGGTAAGCGACTCTCTTTCCCCACCATACCCTACGGCGCACGCCACGGCTGGACTCCACCACTTGCCCCGCGATTAGATTTATCGCTCAGGCAGCAGGACTTAGAACATTACCTATATACCTACTGATATACTTTTTTATGTATAGGTTCCGCATATAAGTTTTTGACCATATAATTGCGAAGAATTACGTGAAATAACGTTACGTTGGTTAGAATCTCATGAATTTGGCCCTATTACTAAGGGAATAATGGAAAATTTTTTGGGAGATATAAAATATAATAGGTCTAGTTATCAGGAAATTGTAGAAAATATTGATGAAGAAATCAAATTTGCCAGAAGTGTAGTTGGCAGAGAAGGAATATCTGCATTTTATCAATTTTTAAGTTTCTTAATTAAGGGAGAAGGGAAAATATGTCTGGAGAGGTACTAAAGAAGGAAAGAATAAATTTAGCTACTATGTCGAGTATTTTGCATGTGACAGGAGCTAACGCTGCAAAAGCCTTTAAAGACCTATATGACCTATGGTTTGATGAAGAAGGAAGTAAAACACAATATCTAAAAACTCTAGACAAAGAAGAGATAAATCAAAGTAATATTTCCAGTATTTTGAATGGAACAGGAGCTAACGCTGCAAAAGCCTTTAAAGACCTATATGACCTTTTGTTCGATGAAGAAGGAAGTAAAACACAATATCTAGAGACTTTAGAGAGAGAGAGAGAGAGAGGAGATAAATCTAAGTAATATTTCTAGTATTTTAAGTGGAGCAGGAGCTAACGCTGCAAAAGCCTTTAAAGACTTACATATCCTTTGGTTTGATGAAGAAGGAAGTAAAACACAATGTTTAAAAACTCTGGAGAAAGAAGGAATAAATCTAACTAATATTTCCAGTATCTTGAATGTAGCAGGAGCTAATGCTGCAAAAGCTTTTAAAGGCTTATATGATCTTTGGTTTAATGAAGAAGGAGGTAAAACACAGAAGAAAAGGAAGAGATACGTCTATCTAGTATTTTACATGGAGCAAGAGCTAAAGCTCCTGAAACTTTTACAAATTTATATGATCTTTGGTTTGATAAGGAAGGAAACAAAAGACTATATATAAAAACTTTAGAAAACGAGAAGATAAATCTGTCTAATATGTCCAGTATTTTGAATGGTGCAGGAGCTAACGCTGCAGAAGCTTTTAAAGATTTATATGACTCTTGGTTTGATGCAAAGAGGAAATCAAACACAGCGTTTAAAACATTTTATTGAAGGCGAAGATGAGGGAAGTAACTTTACGTTGCATAACTTGTCTAGCATATTAAGTAGAGCAGAAGGCAAGGCTAAAGGTGCTTTTCAAGAGTTGCACAGCGTTTGTTTTAATAGCAAAGGACAAAGAACAGAGCTTTTAGAGGACTTCTACAACGCAGGTTTTAGACCAAGTAACTTATCCTCTATACTATGTGGAACAGGAGCTCATGCTTGTTTTACTTTGAAACAACTGCATAATATTTCTTTTAATAAGAAAAGAAAGAAAACACAGCTTTTAAAGAATTTTTACAATGTGGGTTTTAGGCCGTGCGATTTATGTGGTATATTGAGTGCAGCAGCGAATAGTTTAAAAGAATTTCATGATTTTTGTATTATAAACGAAACAAAACAGTATTTGAATCGTTTCTTAATTAAGAAGAAAGGTTTTACACCAAAAAATTTATCTAAAATATTGCATGGAGCAGCAACTAAGATTTGTTCTGCTTTAAAAGATTTTCATGATATCTGTTTTGATGGGAATGGAAACAAAACACAACTTTTAAATGATTTCCATAAAGCAGGCTTATCTAACATATTATCGATGACAGGAGATAATGCTACTTCCATTTTAAGGAATTTCCATAAATCTTGTTTTAATAAAGAAAATTGTTTAAATCATTTCTTAGCTGAGAAAGAGCTTTTTATGCCAAAAGATTTATCTAAGATTTTATATGGAGGAAGACTTGGTACTTGCCATACTTTTGAAAAGTTGCATGATCTTTGCTTTGATAAGGCAGGAAATAAAACAGATTATTTAAATAATCTTATAAAAAATAGCTCGCCGAATGCGATACTTAATATACTATATAAAAAAGTAAAAAAAATTAAAAAAGCTCCTTTGCTTTCTTAGTAGAAACGGGCCAAAGACAAGATTGGGATAGTTCACAACAAAATGATCCTAAGAGAAAAACCCGTAAGTGTACTCAGAGTAAGAGCAAAGGAGGTAGTAAAAATAGCAACAGGCTCTCTGGGATCTTCTAGATAAAAGAGGAGTTAGCGTGACAGCTAGAGAATATCTTGATAGCCCGAGAAATAGCAAGAACATAGAAGAAGTGGTACAAGTAACCAATGTAATTCCTTTTATAGTTCGAAAACGTGAAATTGAAGAAGCACAGCAAACATGCAGGCCGTAGCAATCTTTGCCAAAACAATTGGTTAAAGGAGCAATTAATTTTATAATCCACGAGCTCGCTCTTGATTTTTCTGCTTGTGAAAACACCTGAAATTCATCTAAATCATTTAATAGTGGAAACAGTTATTTCTTCCTTGAGCCTTTTTGACCTTATAAAAACATAGAGTTAATTATTGTCGATGAAGAGCATGATTCGTTTTTTAAATAAGAACAGGAAATTATATACATACAATGCTCGAGATATGGCGATAATTTTAGCCAAATTTGAAAATATTCCGATCATTTTATCATCGACTTCTCCACTGTTTGAAAGGATCCATCATGTTAAAAACGGGAATTGCAATCACGTGATGTTAACTAAGCGATTTGATGATGCAAATGGAACAGGCTATTAACGATACCTACAAGGAAGGGCTTTCTCCCACAATAATATGTTAATTTTGTTATATAAAAGAGGATAATTTATTTTTGTTAACTTTTTAAAGATTTTTTGAGTAGTCTCACCGAAATATTTGTTTATAATAATAGATTTTAATTGTTAATTCGTCCACCGATAAGTTAAGATAGAGTTTGAATAAAGTTTATATATTGGGAAAAATAACGCTTTTTTTCCACCTTCACCGACGCGAACCCCAGTGTTACATTTTTCTAAACTGCAGAGGAACGACGCAACTAGCAAGCAATTCGTAAAATTGTAGATATGAAATTCGGTAGGGAGCGAACAGCTCGCTTTGCCAGTCCAATTCTCTATAAGCGCATTTCCTCTCTGTCCGACTACCTTGCGCTCTATACGTGTATTTTCGATTGGTCTGGTTCCCTAGCGTCTAATACGCGCATCTAGAATCGGTTCGGTTACCTACGCTCGCGACACGTGTAATCTATGTATATCCCAATAAGCATAAGACGTCTTATAGACATCCATTTTTCGTCCATTTTAAGTCTGAACGTCTTACGAGCTCAAATAGACTTCTTTAAGACATCTTATTTCATACGTTGAAACGACGCCCGAAACAAGATTATTTAAAGGCGCCTGTTTCGAAACATCTTTAAGCCACTTGAAATATGTTTTTGTAGGTGTCGGTACATTTCTGACGTGTTGTGTTTACAAGGCCTAAATGAGAATGTGTTGTAGGGCAGCAGGAATAGCAAGATCCTGAAGAAAAGGCACATATTACAACAAACATTTGATTAATTAATCAAGTTTTTTGTTGTTATTTCCCATATAAATATACTATTGCTAATGTTTAGTTGTTCATTTGTAAATTTGACCATTTGTTCATTTGTACTTTTGTTCATTTGTTCATTTGTTCATTGGTTCATTCGTTCATTCGTTCATTTGTTCATTTGTGCATTTGTTCATTTCTTCATTTGTTCATTTCTTCATTTGTTCATTTGTTCATTTGTTCATTTGTTCGTTTGTTCATTCGTTCAATTGTTTATTCGCTCATTTGTTCATACGTTCATTTGTTCATACGTTCATTTGTTCATTTGTTCAATTGTTCATTTGTTCATTTGTTCATTTGTACATTTCTTCAGTTGTTCATTTGTTCATTTGTTCATTTGTTCATTTGTTCATTTGTTCATTTGTTCATTTCGTTCATTTCGGTTTCTTCAATTTTCTGAAAAAACCTATCATGAGATATACTTCAAAATACGATATTCTTGCTTAAATAACGTTCTTACATAGGGAGTAAGCATTTAAAACCGAATCTAATGTCAGAAAATGGCACTTTAATCCTGTGATTTTTCGTTTTTTTCAATTTTCTGAAAAAACCAGTCATTAGATTTTTTTAAATACGAGAATCTTGCTTAACTTTTTTTTTTTTTGTTTAACGTGGGGGAAATCTGCTGGTCAGACACCCCCGTCCCGCCCGGATGGCGGGCTAGGGCGCTGGCGATTAACGGGGGAGCCACGGGAACTCTTAAGAACACGACCGCGGCTCCCCCTCGCCTGGCCGGCCACCAGGATGGAACGGCGGTGGCCGGCCGCGTCCCGGGGGGAGATTAATCCTCCCCCCATAAATCATCTTGATTCGGCGGTGCGGGGGACCGCACCCCACACCGCCTCGTCAGAACGGCCGCACCGGCGGCCCTGATAGGACATCCTCGGTTGGCGGGCGGCGGGTAATTAAACCAGCATGATCTGGTACACCCGCCGCCCGCCTATTATCAGCTGCTCGGGGGGGGGGGGGTGCTCTAGGCGTGGGCGCATACGCCGCACCCCCCGCTCGCGGCGACCCCGCTCGGCAGCCTCCTTCTGCAACATTACCTGTTCGCAGAAGGCTATGGCTGCCGCCCATTTTGTCGGGCTCTCCAGCATGGCCCCAACTAAGCTGGAGAGAGCGAGGTCGCGACCAACTTCCCTACTTAGGACTCGGCGCAGCACTGAAAAGGCGGGGCACACGTCCAGTGTATGCTGCGCCGAGTCCTCCTCCGCGCCACAATGGTGGCACACCGTCGTCGCTTCCCGACCGATGCGACACAGGTAGACACCGAAGCAGCCATGTCCGGTGAACACCTGCGTCGCACGGTAGGTGAGCCTGCCAAACCGCCTCTCCCGCCACGAGGTGAAGTGCGGCAGGAGAGCCCCAGGGACGCGCTCGCCGGCATGGGAACAAAGCTCCGCATGCCATCTGGCGAGCGCAAGTCCCCGAGCCTGGAGCTCGAAGCACTGGACCGCCTCCTGCTCCGGCGGGTCCCCCCGAGCCCGGCCAGCGATGCATATGCGCCTATAAACATAGGCGCGCATCGCCGCCTGCAGCTCGAAGGGAATTTCTCCCGCCAGAGCAAGCGCCGCCACGGTAGACGTGGTGCGGTAACCTCGTATGAGGCGAAGGGCCATTTGCCTCTGAAGCCGGCGCAACAACAAGGTGATGCGCCGGCTTGCCCTCGCGGACGGCGCCCAGATCGGGGCGCCGTACAAGGCCATGGACCGCACCACGCCTAGGTATAGGCGACGCACCATGTTATCCGGTCCCCCGAGATTGGGCAACAGGCGGCCGAGCGAGGCCGCCGCCCTCTCAACTCGGGGGACGAGGCGGCCGAAATGCGCCCCGAATCTCCAGTGGCTGTCGAGGATCAGTCCGAGATACTTGATCTCGGACTTCACCTCGACGCAGGCTCCTCCAAACCAGATCCAGGATCCGGCCGGTGGCCGCGACCGAGGCCGTCCAAACCAGACGGCCTCGGCCTTCTCCGGGGCCATCTTCAGCCCCAGATCGTGGATCTTCGCGACGACGGCTGCCACCGCAACCTCCGCTCGTCGGATGGTCCTCTCGAAGGTGTCCCCGACGGTGACCACCAACGTGTCGTCCGCATAGCAGACAAGGGTGGCACCGTCGGGCAGGGAGGCCTTCTCCAGGACTGCGTTATATCCCAGGTCCCACAGGAGTGGTCCTAACACGGACCCCTGTGGGACCCCGCAGTCCACTTCCCTCCGTATCGTCCCGTACCGGCCCGGGTATTCCACCCACCTGTCCCGCAGGTAGGCCCCGATCACCCGCCTCAGATAGGGAGGCACCTGGTGTTCAACCAGGGCCTCCCTAATGGCGGACCAGGGCAGGGTGTTGAACGCATTGACGATGTCGATCGACACCGCCAAGCACACCCCGCCCCGTGCCACGGCATTGTCCGAGAGGGACTTTAGACGGTCGATTGCGTCGACCGTCGATCGTCCCTCCCGGAAGCCGAACTGGCAGTCCGCCAGATCGGGGCCAACGCGGGACAGGTGCCTGGCGAGGCGGGCAGCAATGATCTTCTCAAAGATCTTGCCCACCTCGTCCAGGAGGCAAATGGGCCGGTACGCGGAGGGAGAATCCGCAGGCCTCCCATCCTTCCTTAAGAGGACCATCCGACTTCTCCTCCAGAGGTCCTGGAACACCCCGGACCTCAGGAGCCCGGAGAAGAGGCTTCTGAGCCTCCCGCCCAGGACGCTCATGGCAAGCAACCAGACCCGGCCGGGGATACCGTCCGGCCCCGGGGCAGTATTCTTGCCCCGAAGCCATTTGACTACCCCGGCCATTTCCTCCGGCGCGACCTCCAGATCCGGGGACCACTCATGTCCCTCTACCTGAGGGACGGGCCGGGACGCCTCCCCGCTGACGGGGAATAGCGCGTCCACGACCCGTCCGAGCATCCCCGGATCCAGGCTTTCCGTCAGTGGGGGCGCCCAGGGACGTAAACGTCCCATCGCCATTTTGTATGGGCGCCCCCACGGATCTCGGTTCAGAGACCCGAGAAAGTCGCGCCAGGCCTGGCTCTTCGCCTGCCTGATGGCCAGCTGCAGGGCGACCACCTTCTCCCTGTATCGCCCATACAGCTGGATAGCCAGCTCCATGTCGGAACGTCGTCGTCGACGGGCGCGGGCGTACTGGCGTCGCGCGCGGACGCACTCTGTGCGTAAATCCGCTATCGCCCGCGACCACCAGTACACCGCCTTCCTCGGGAAGACCCTGGCCCGGGGCATGGCGACGTCGCAAATCGACGTCATTGCGCCCCGGAACCAATGGGCCTCCCTTGTCCCGTCGACTGGCCCGGCCGGTGTTGCCGGCCAGGCCACGATGTGGGCTGCCGCCATTACGCGGCGCGTCTCGGCGCTTCGAACAGCTCCGGTGTCCCCATTATTTTCGATTTAAGGCTAAAATAAATTTTCCTAATTTTTTTCAATTACATATTCTTGCTTAAATAACTTTTTTACATAGGGATTAAGCATTTAGAACGACATATTGTTTAAAATAATGGTACTTTACTCTTGTGATTTTTCGGTTTTTTTGATTATTTTGAAAAATAAATTTTTGTAATTTTTTTAAATACGATATTCGTGATCAGTAAACGATTTCACATATGGATTAAGCATTTAGTATCGTGCGGAAGCGTTATTAAAAAAGTTTACTCGATGCGATGGGACTTTGAAAAGTTTTTGAAAATTTTCATATTGGGAGAAAATGTGTAATTTTTTGTCTAGTTTACGGTAGTGTAATTTATTTTAATGTTTACCATAAATTTTTTTTTCGTTCGTTCACGCGCTATGTTACAACAGCACGGCCGGGCGGTCTGTTGCCGCGGCGGTTTACACTCATAAGCACGCGTGCTATTCGGCCGGCGGCGCCGTCGTCCTTGCCGGCCGTTCGGTATCTATAAGAGATACACGGTCCGTGCGAGGCGGACGGAGCAGAGCGGGTTTTGGGCCAATTCTACGATCTCGGTCGAGAAGCTGTCTCAGAGCTCCTTCAGGGCTTCGGTCCTGACTGTATCGTGCCGTTTACGTTACGGACTTTTCTCCACACAGCGTGGCCACGGGTCGGTGTCTTTGACCGAATGGCCCATATGTGGCAAGCCCTACGGGGTTGGCTACCCGTATGCACTTTGTATGTATACTCGTACTCACTGAGCAATCGACTCTTCTGTCCGAGCGATGGAAAAATTTTTTAAAATGCATCTGTAAGATTTG